>NC_057806.1:310301745-310387628 GCF_018294505.1 Triticum aestivum | reverse complement strand
GTTCTCGAGGCCCTAGAGCAGCTCCGTTCCAACAGAGCGTCCTCTCTGGCCAACGAGGCCCGGAGGCTTTGTCGGGGTGCCCTGACCAAGGTTCTCACCTAGGTGGCGTACTGGAACCCCAACATCGACTTCGACGCCGCACTGGAGATCTTGCCGGAGGGTGTGGACCTCGCGGCGCTCGAAGAGCGTATCGAGCCCATCATCAGCCGCGTCGACGGAGTTCGGAGGATTGAGGGCCAGCACTGGGACTAGGCACCCCGTTTCTCATCGCCGCTGCAGGTTCATGACCAAGACAATTTTTATCTTTAGTTAGAACCGCAGCAATAACTGGTGTAATATAACTCTGCAGTACTTTGAAACGATGCATGTTATTTTCTTGTTCGATTTTTCTTTGTATGCACACCATATGCTCAACTGGATAGGCTTGTCGGTGCGTAAACCCAGGCTGCGGTGTTTCAAGGATGGATCCTCAACAACCGGCTGGGTGTGCTTGCAGCCAAGTAAACTGTTGAGCGGACTCGAAACAGAACAAGGGCGTTGCCAATAGCAGGAAGGCCACCTTGCCGTTCGCGACGCGGCCGCTCGAACTGCTGAGCGGACTTGAAACAGAACAAGGGCGTTGCCAATAGAGGAAGGCCCCCATTGCGTGCAGATTTCTCATACCAAGAACAGGATCTCCGAGGAAAACAACCTTATATATAAAGGAATTATTCGAAGTATCACATGACTTAGCTTTTCTGTCGCCACACGATCGTTTATTGTGTCCGCAAATGATGCCGCTCGTTCGGTTGTCTTCTTCCTTGGAGTGACGACCGCGATGAAGCCATTGCACCAACTAGATCAGATTTTCACAACCGCGCGCCCCCTACCTGGCGCGCCAGAGATGTCGGGGGAAACGACACCTATGGGATCGCTGGGATCCCTTTTTGCTATGGTTGGCAGGCGCGAGGTTGTGCAAAGAGTGGGTCTAGAAGCCAGCACGAGGATCGTTTACCCAGGTTCGGGCCGCGAGGATGCGTAATGCCCTAGTCCTGCTTTGGTGTATATTTGAGTGTTCTTGACTTCTTGAACTAGCTACGATGCCCGCGTCATCCAAAAAATCCGAATCCTTGTCCAGTACGCCTCAGGCCTCCTTTTATAGTCAAAAGGGGTTGTCGCAGTGGCACACAGGAGGTGGAAAGGTATACGGTAATCGAGTCTATCTCCTGACACCGTAGGACAAACACATTTAATGCGCTGCCGACATGCCCTTCTTGCTTTATTGGGGACGACAAGGAAGCTCATCTCAGCTGTCGCCGCCTCGCCTGGCTTTGACGTGCGTCCGAACTGACGAGGCATGTAGTGCCACGTTGGCTGGCTGCTGAGTTGGTGAGGTGGCTGAATCTTCACGAAGATCTGCATAACACCACGCAGGTGCTTGCCGAGTCGGCCTAGAGGCCGCACGTCGCCATGCAGGTGCCTGCCTAGCTGGTGGGCTAGCAGCTGCATGGGAACGGCGGTGGAGTCTTGGCAGACATGGGCCTAGATGCGGCCCCGTGAATGTTTTCGGCAAGAGTTTTGCCGGGGCCCTGGCAAAGGTCTTGCCGCGGCATCTTGGTCGTCCCCGGCAAGGTTCTTGCCGGGGGTCTCGTGGGTATCCTTGGCAAGGATCTTGCCGAGGATCGTCGTCTTCTGGTCATCATCTAGTCTTGTGTGCTTCTGGTTTCCACAAAGATTTGCATACCACCATGGAGGTGCCTCCCGAGCCTCGGTTCCAAAGTGGTTGATGGTGTTGGAACTCTCAGGCTCAAGGGTGGCTGTGATGTTGGTGTTGGGCAAGTTGCCCCGGCAAGGTTCTTGCCGGGGCTGTGGAGGCCGCCCTGGCAAGGTCCTTGCCGGGGGAGTCCACCTCGCCCCTCTACTCTTCGTGTTTCTGGCTTGGCGTAGTTCTGGTTGTCTTGTGACTTCTCTTCCTTCCTCTGCCCCACTAGGTGTGGCCGGAGGCGAGGCTCCAACTGCCCGCGTGCAAGAAAAGGGATACAAAATAGGACCCCTCCTTTTGTGCACCGATAGTATCACAATTCTTTTTGTTGCAAAGTATGGGTTGGAACAATCTCTTATAATAAGTAAAACGTTCTCGAGGACGCATGGGAATTTCATCAAGTCACTTTCTTCTTGTTTGTTTGATTCGCGTTTGCTACTTCAATAATTCGTTATGTGGGTGGACCGGTGCCTGGGTGTTGTTCTTACTTGAACAACCCTCCCACTTATGATTAACCCCTCTCGCAAGCATCCACAACTACGAAAGAAGAATTAAGATAAAATCTAACCATAGTATTAAACGTATGGATCCAAATCAGCCCCTTACGGAATAGCGCATAAACTAGGGGTTAGGCTTTTGTCACTCTGGCAACCCATCATCTAATTCATCTAATAACAAATCCACAATGCATTCACTTAGGCTCAAAGATGGTGGATTTTCATGTAGTCGATGTTCACATAACACCAATAAGGGAATCACAGCATACACGTCATAGAAATGTCGAACGAATACCAAATTCACATGTTAATTAAGCCAAGACTTCTCCCATATCCTCAAGAACAAAAGCAACTACTCACAAATCATATTCATGTTCAAGACCAGAGGGGTATTTAATATCATAATGGACTTGAACATATAATCTTCCACCAAATAAACCAGCTAGCATCAACTACAAGATATAATCAACACTACTAGCAACCCACAGGTACCAATCTGAGGTTTTGATACAAAGATTGAATACAAGAGATGAACTAGGGTTTGATATGAGATGGTTCTGGTGAAGATGTTGATGATGATTGGTCCTCCCGCCATAAGAGGGTTGTTGGTGATGACAATGCCTTCGATTTCACCCCGCCGAAGGAAAGTATCCCCAGCGGAAGCGCTTCGCCGAAGAGCAAAAGCGCTCATGCCCAAGTTCCGCCTCGAGACGGCGACGATCCGTCCCAAAATTCCTCTCTTTATTTTTTTCTAGGGAAAATGGGCTTATATACAAGAAGATGGGCGCCGGAGGCTGGCCAGGGGCTCCAGAAGCCACCAGGGCGTGCCTAGGGGTGCCCTGGTGCCTTGTGGGCACTTGGGTGGCCCCCTCTGGTACTTCTTTGCTCCAGTATTGTTCATTTATTCCAAAACAAATCTCTATAATATTTCATCCCATTTGGAGATGTGCATAATAGGTATCTGTGACATAGTTTTTCCAGGTCCAGAATTTAAGCTGCCGATAATCTCCCTCTTCATGTAAATCTTGCATATTAAGAGAGAAAAGGCATTATAATTGCTCCACAAAGTGTTATATCGATTAAAGGCACTATAAATAACAGTAGGAAAACATGATGCAAAATGGACGTATCAGTGCCCCCCGGTGGACCCCCGGACCCCTTTTGGCACTCCCGGTACACTCCCGGTAATGCCCGAAACTTTTCCAGCGACCAAAATGGGATCTTTACCTCCGGACTATTCCAAAGATCCTCGTGACATCTGGGATCTTATTTGGGACTCCGAACAACATTTTGTTACCAATGCACATATCCCAATAGTACTCCAGCGTCATCGAACGTTAAGTGTGCGGACCTTCGAGAATCATGTAGACATGACTAAGACATCTCCCCGGTCAATAACCAATAGCAGGACCTGGATGCCCATATTGGTTGCTACATATTCCATGAAGATCTTTATCGGTTGAACCACGATGTCCGGAATTCAGTTAATCCTGTATGCAATTCCCTTTGTCTAGCGATATGTTACTTGCCCGAGATTCGATCGTCGGTATCTCCATACCTAGTTCAATCTTGTTGTCGACGAGTCTCTTTACTCATTCTGTAATACAAGATCCCATGCTTAACTCATTACCCATATTTCTTGCACTCTCTTAAGGATGTTGCATTACCGAGAGGGCCCAGAGATATCTCTCTGTCATACGGAGTGACAAATCCTAGTCTCGATCCATGCCAACCCAACAAACACCTTCAGAGATACCTGTAGAGCACCTTTATGATCACCCGGTTGTGAAGTGACCTTTGATAGCACACAAGACATTACTCTGGTATCTGGGAGTTGCCTGATCTCATGGTCTCCGGAATAGATACTTGACATGAGGAAAGTTGTAGCACAAACTAAAGTGATACGATCAAATGCTAGGCTAATGGTTGGGTCTTGTCCATCACATCATTCTCCTAATGATGTGATCCCATTATCAAATGACACCTCATTTCCATGGTTAGGAAACCTTAACCATCTTTGATCAACGAGCTAGTCTAGTAGAAGCTCCATGAGTGGCATGGGCACACAAAATAGATGATTATTTGAATGATTAAAGATGGCACATGCAAATTTACTTGGAACGATAGGATAATACCGTGTATAGGTAGATATGGTGGAATCATCTGAAACAACTTTGGGTTTAAGGATTTTGGATGCACAAGCACCATTCCCGCTTAGTACAGGCAAAGTCTAGCAAATAGATTGAGAAGCGACCAACTAGAGACCGACAACGGTCATAATCATGCATTGCGAATAATTAACATTGAATACTAGCATGAGTAGGATATAAACACCCTGAACATAAATATCATGTAGGTTGCATTGGTTTTGAATCAATTACATGTGTGAACATGTGCCAAGTCAAGCCACTTTAATCATTTAGAGGAGGATACCATACTAACATACTACATCATAACCATTTTAAATGCATGTTGACATTCAAGATAAATCATTATCCACTGCTAGCTATTTAAGCATGGAATGAGCAACTATAATCTCTAATTGTCATCACAAACATGCTCATAATATGTTGAATCATGAACACTGTTAAACATATTTACAAAAACAAAAATACCAAGAGTTCATACCAGCTTTCCTCCACCGCAATCACTTTATCAAATCGTCGTCCTTACTGCCTTCCACTTGCACGACCAAATGATGTGAAAATAACAATAGTGCAAGTGTGTCATGGACTAAGCTGGAATCTGCAAACAATTTATTCAAAGGAGAAGACAAGGTAAAATTGGCTCTTCGTTAGAATGACAACAAAGCATATGAGAGCCACTCAACAATTTCATCATGGTCTTCTCCCTATGACGACTCAACGAAAAGAAAAGAAATTCATAGAAACATATCAAATTATTTTTGGACTTTTTAGTTTTTCCGAAGAAAGCAAACTAAAAAATAAAAACAAAAAGAGAGAAAAACTATTTACACGGGAGAACTCCCAACAAAAAAAGAGGAAACAAGAAATCTTTTTGGGTTTTCTTTTAACTACTATGAACTAACTAAACAAGAAAGAAAAACCAAAAGAAGTGAGAAATATTCTTGGAATTTTGAAGTTTTCCAAACACACAAGATGTCAGTGGGAAACAACACCTATGGGGTCACTGGGATCCCTTCTACGGTTAGCGGGCGCGGGGTTGTGCAAAGAGCGGGTCTGGCGGTCAGCACACAAATTGTTTACCCAGGTTCGGGCCGCGGAGACGCGTAAAACCCTAGTCTTGCTTTGATGTGTATTTAGGTTTTCTTGTGTTCTTGAACTAGCTACAGTGGCTCTCTCGTCCAAAAGATCCGAATCCCCCTCCAGTATGCCTCGGGCCTCCTTTTATAGACAAAAAGGGGTCGCCACAGTGGCACACATGAGGTGGAAAGGTGTACAGGGGCTGAGTCTATCCCCTGGCACCATCAGACAAACGCATTTAATGCGCTGCCGACGTGCCCCTCTTACTTTATTGGGGACGGAAAAGAAGCTCGTCCCAGCTGTCGTCGCCTCGCCTGGCTCCGACGCGCGTCCAAGCTGACGAGGCATTGTTGCGCCATGTTGGCTGGCTGCTGGGCTGGCGCGGTGGTGGAGCCTTCACGAAGATCTGCATGCCACAACGCAGGTGCTTGCTAAGTTGGTGTAGAGGTCGCGCGCTGCCATGCAGATGCCTGCTCAGCTGGTCAAGCTGGCACCTGTATGGGAGCGGCGGTGGAGTCTTTGGCAGACGCGGGCCTGGCTGCAGCCCCGCAGGCGTCCTTGCCAAGGATCTTGCCGAGGGCCCGGCAAGGGTCTCGCTGCGGCACTGCGGTCGTCCCCGGCAAGGATCTTGCCGGGGGTCTCGTGGATTTCCTTGGCAAAGATCTCGCCAAGGGTCATCGTCATTTGGTTCTCATCTGACCTTATGTATCTATGATCTCTACAAAGATCTGCATGCCACCACAGAGGTGCCTCCCGAGCCTTGGTTCCAATATGGCGTGGGAACCCCTTGGGCTCAAGGGTGGCGTGCTCTGCTGGCGTCAGGCAAGTTGCCCCGGCAAGGATCTTGCCGAGGCTGCGGAAGCCACCCCGGCAAGGGTCTTTCTGGGGGAGTCCACCTCGCCCTCTTTCTCTCTTTGCGTTTCTGGTCTTGGCGTTGCTCTGGTCATCTTGTGCTCCGACGTCCCTCCTCTGCCCTGCTTAGTGTGGCCGTGGGCGCGACTCTGACTACCCGTGCACAAGTAAAGGGGTGCAAAAGGAGAGCCCCTACTTTTGTACACCGACAGGAGCCCCCGGGCCGGGCCACACATAAGCGTGACAGTTGTTGGGTTAGGCCCAGAACGGTGCGCGGGCAGGTAGGGCGGATTTTTACCGCAGTAATTTCTCCGTCCGCTGCGCTTCCCCACGCCCCGTGTTGAACGCGTGACATGGGGGTCGTGCGTGGGGCGGTTTTCGCACGCATGTGTCATATCATGGTAAAGAGGCGGCCCGCGCCTTCCCCGTAAAAATAGTAAAACGCAGAGGTGCAGCTCATTTACTGAGTGGGCTCGGGTCGTGGTCTTCAAGGCACCCGCGCCCCATGACCACAGGGTGGGGAATGACTGTCTCATTTGTCCCCTTGATTTCTGCTCGCCCGCCACGTTTCCCCCATGCTCTGAAGATGGTAGGTGGTGGGTGCGGGCTTTGAATGGCGAGGCGGGGAAATGGTCCGCTGCTGATTGGGGCAGAGGGTCGGCCTCGATTCTCTGGGCCCCTGATGGTCGGATTTGCTGAGTGGGGCGGCCGAGTCCCGACCCCGTCCCTTTATAAGAAAGGGGAGGGGGATGGCACCCCACAATCTTTCATCATCCCTCTCCTTCCAGCTCGGCTCCGCTCTTTCATCTGCCATGGCGAGAGGGGGCGCAGGTCCTTCGACGGTGGCGGCGAGGGTCTCTGCTCGACAGCGCGTCCCTCCTTCCCAAGAGCCCGTGGCAGCGGAGCCGGCCATGAGAGGAAGGGGGAGGGGGCGAGGCCTAGGCCGGCGTGCCGCTCAGGGAAGGGGGGGATGGGGTGGCGCACCGGCCTTGCCTCCGCCAGCGATGCCTCCTCCGATGGAGGGCCACGTCGGGGACTAGCCTCATGAGTTCTTCATCAGGCTGCGTCGGCCACCGCGTCGTCGCCTTCGTCTTCCTGCGCCATTCGCTCGGAGATGGAGCTCGAACCGCCCCAGACCCTGAGGTTGCACATGAGGGGCTGCGGGAACGGCGGCACGCGGGTCGACATCGACTTTCCCGTCCCTCAGGTCATGTATCTTCGTCGCGGATGGAAGACCTTCGCTCGCATCCTTAGCCTGACGGCGGGGATCATTCTCTATTTCAAATTAATGGAGAATGACCTACTCTCCGTCAAGGTCTTTGCAGACTCTGGAACTCGCGTGAAGTGCTGCGTGGAGAGCTCCTCCGACGATGAAGACTCCTCTTCAAGTGGGAGTGATGAGGAGGATAGCGACAGCGATGGTGAGAGCATCGAGCGAGGGCACGTCGACCTTGTCTCTGAGTGACCGCGTCGCCCCTCCCTCCACCGTGCACTCTGCCGAGGGCCTTCCTCGTCAAGCTCTCCATCGGCGTGTTCCACGTCCCTTCCTTTTTTCCTTCACCTGCCGCACCAGGGAGGAAAGGGGCAAGAACGGGGATCATGGGGCACTTATCATTTCTAGTTTGTAAGCCTGCGGGCACTCGTTAGATCTCAAAATTTGTAATCCCCTTGCTCGTTTACCCATTCCGTATGAATTGTACTTGTTTGCAACATATGAATGAAGGGAAGGGTGTTTGCCGGGTTTTGTTTGCGCATGGGCGAGGGCCACACCGAGGAATGCGTCCTCGTTATCTTAAGATAAACATGGTCTCCCGGCAACAGACCTTGTCGTCCTCCTGTTCTATGGCCTGACTACGCTCACACTCTTGGCGGAGGTAGGGGCCAAGTAGGATTAGGCCTTTCGCTCACCCTCTTCCCACCGCACTACAACCAAGTTCTGGTCCAAAGTAGAGTTTTCGGACACGGGATGGAGGGGGCAAGATGGTACGAGAGCGAGCGAAGCCTTATACCTTCAAGGTTCACACGAGCGCAAAGAGTGGGGGGAGAAAAACTTATCTGACATTGCAGCCCCGGCAACCTTGGCCTACTATGGTTAGATCCTTGTGTCTGGAGCCCCTGGCAACCTTGGCTTGCCGGGGCCGGAGCGCCGGCCCGTTCTTTTTCCTCCCAATAGCTCAGCAGAAACGTCCATGTACCCTGTGAACCAAAGAAGACGGAAAGGAACAGAGTGACGCACACTCGACCTCTATGCTAGGGGTTAGCCGCCGCTAAGCACTATCAACCCTAATCGAGGGAGAGAATCAACCTAGCATGCATGCTATAACTTAGGGCGACAACGCTTCATTTATTTATGCTTAGGGTCTGTGCCTGGCTTTGTACAAAGGGTTACATGCCTTATCGGCAAGGCTTGTACAAAAGGTGGTTTGCCAGGGGGGGCGGAAACAGTGCCTTATGTATAGAACTTGCGAAGATGTTCGATGTTCCAGGAGTTGCTCACTGGAACGCCATCTTCGGTCTCCTCTCCAGGCGGACTGCGCCAGGCCTGGTGACTCGTATTACCCGATAAGGGCCTTCCCACTTTGGCGTCAACTTGTTGGAATTCTTGGCCGACTGAACGTGCCGAAGAACAAGGTCGCCTTCCTCAAAGCTTCGGGCATGAACCTTGCAGCTATGGTAGCGGCGCAAGGCTTACTGGTAGCGTGCTGCTCGTATAGCCGCCCGAAGACGATCTTCCTCAAGGAGTATCGCGTCATCTTGCCGCAACTGCTCTTGCTCAAGCTCATCATAAGCGAGCACTCGAGGTGACCCGTATGTGAGTTCCATGGAGAGAACTGTTTCTGCCCCGTAAACGAGGGAGAAGGGTGTCTAACCGGTGGCTCAATTTGGCGTCGTTCTGATTGACCAAAGAACCGCCGACAATTCATCAATCCAGTGTCGTCCGCACCTGCGTAGCCTGTCAAAAGTCCTTGTCCGGAGGCCTCAAAACACTTCAGCATTTGCCCTATCAGCCTGGCCATTGCTTCATGGATGTGCAACAGAAGCAAAACAGACCTTGCTGCCGACGTCTTGGATGTACTGCATGAAGGCGCGGCTCGTGAACTGTGTGTCGTTGTCGGTGATGATACTGTTTGGCACACTGAAACGGCAGACTAGCCCCTTGAAGAATTTGACAGTTGATTGTGCTGCCACCTTTCTCACTGTCTCCACCTCCGGCTGCTTTGTGAACTTGTCGATTGCAACGTACAAGTACTCAAAGCCCCCGATGGCATGGGGAAAGGGGCCCAGTATGTTGAGCCCCTAGACCGAGAATGGCTAGGAGAGAGGGATTGTTTGGAGCGCTTGAGCTAGTTGATGAAGCTTCTTTGAATGGAACTGACACGCTTCACACTTTGTTACTAGTGTCGTTGCATCCTGGAGGGCAGTGGGCCAGAAGAAACCTTGCCGGAATGCCTTGCCGGCAAGGGCCCTTGACCCTATGTGGGAGCCACATATGCCTCCGTGTATCTCTGCCAACAACTCCAGTCCTTCCTCCCGGGGAATGCACTTCAATTTCACACCATTTGGTCTTTTTCTGTACAGGACGTCGTCGACGAACTGATACATGGTAGAACGACAGGCTACTTTCTCCGCTTCTTCCTGCTCCTCAGGGAGTTCCCTTGTTTGGAGGAATCAGACGGTATGTTGTTCCCATGCCGGAGCCTGAGGCTCGATGGCTAGGACTAAACGCACTTCCTCTGCCATGGGAGCAGCTGTCTCTATAGCCAGGACTTGACGCCCCGCAGGAGTCGGTTGCCCCATGGCTGGCTCAGTGCCCACGGAAACATCCTTGTCGGGGGCTCCTGGGAGCTCGGCGGGAAAGTACTTGTAGGGGCCTGATTTCCTTCGCTTGTTCTGCTCTGTTGATGGTTCAACGGATGGTTGAGTCAACCGAAGCACAAAAGTACCTAGTTCCACATGTAGTTTGAAGGCAGCGCGCTTCGACAGGTAGTCGGCGATGTCATTCTCCACTCGGGGAACATGCTCCGCCTATATACCGTCAAAGCGCTCCTCTAGCTTCCTCACCTCATCCACGTAGGCCTCCATCAACGGGCTTTGATAATCTTTATTGACTTGCCTGACAACAAGCTGTGAATTAACCCTGACGATGAGCTTCTTGATCCCAAGGTCTGCCGCGATCCTGAGACCGGCAAGCAACCCCTCGTATTCAGCATTGTTGTTTGTGGACATCTCCCTGGGAAATTGCATTTGGATTACATACTTGAGGTGCTATCTGGTGGGTGCGACGAGCAGCACACCAGCACCGGCGCCATGTAGCGAGAAAGCCCCGTCAAAGTACATAATCCAGTTGCAACTTGCCTCCTTGACGGGGAGGGTGGTCTCCTGGATCTCTTCATCTGGCGTCGAGGTCCACTCGGCAATGAACTCTGCTAAGACTCTGCTCTGGATTGTCGAAGTACTTTCAAACTTCAAACCAAAGCTCAACAACTCCACATCCCACTCCACAATCCTCCCGGTTGCATCTGGGTTATGCAATATCTGTTGCAACAGGAGGCGGGTGACGACGGTGATCTCCTGTGCCTGGAAGTAATGATGCAGCTTCCTCGAGGCCATAAGGAGGCCGAAGAGCAATTTCTGCACACCGGAGTACCTCGACCTAGCCCCCTGTAAGAGGGAGCTAATAAAGTAAACCGGGTGCTACATCATTTTCTTCTTCGGCAGCACTTCGTCTGGTTGCGCAGGCCCTGCCCCACCAGCATTGGACCTGCCGGGGGCCTTGCCTCTTCGTCAACCTCCCTCCGCGCCACTAGTGAGGCACTGACCACTTGGTTCGTTGCCGCCAGGTATAGCAGCAATGGTTCTTGGGGGTTGGGCGCAACCAGTATCGGTGTAGAGGAGAGGTATTTCTTCAAATCCCGCAGTGCTGCTTCGGCCTCTGGGGTCCATTCCATTGGACCCACCTTTTTCAAGATTTTGAAAAAGGGAAGGGCACGCTCAGCAGACCTAGAGATGAATCTGGTCATGGCGGCAACACAACCAGTAAGCCGACGCACGTCCTTGATCCGCTTGGGTGCCCTAATCTGCTCAATAGCATTAATCTTGTCTGGATTTGCCTCGATCCCACGTTGTGACACAAAGAACCCGAGAAGCTTGCCGGACGGAACACCGAAGGCACACTTCTCAGGGTTCAACTTGAGGTTGATCTTGCACAGATTCGTAAACGTCTCTTCCAGATCTTGTACAAGTGTCGCCCTGTCTTTGGTTTTGACCACTATGTCATCCATATAAGCTTCCATATTTCTATGTAGCTGGGGCTCAAAGCCAATCTGGAGCGCCCTTGCAAACATCGAGCCAGCACTCTTTAACCTGAAAGGCATCCGTAAAAAGCAAGACGTGCCACATGTGGTGATGAATGATGTCTTCTCTTTGTCTTCTCTCGCCATGAAGATTTGGTGGTACCCCGAGTAGGCATCAAGGAACGATGGCAGATCACACCCGGCCGTGGAGTCAACAATCTGGTCAATGCGCAGCAACGGGAAAGGGTCCTTGGGACAAGCCTTATTGATATCTGTGTAGTCAATACACAGCCTCCACTTCCCATTAGCCTTGCGCACTACTATCAGATTGGCCAACCACGTCGGATGGAGCACTCCTCTCACCAAGCCTGCCGCTTCCAACTTCCTGATCTCCTCCGTAATGAACTCCTGTCGTTCCAAAGCTTTCTTCCTGACCTTCTGCTTGGCGGGTCGCGCATGAGGACAGACAACAAGATGGTGCTCAATCACCTCCCTGGGAACGCCGAGGATGTCGGATGCTTGCCATGCAAACACGTCGACATTTGCCCGCAGGAAGGTGACGAGCACGCTTTCCTATTTGCTGTCCAGGGTGGAGCTTATGATGAAAGCCCCTCCCATGCCATCCTCCTCGACAGACACCCTCTTGGTCTCTGGTGGCGCATCTCTGGATTTCTTGCTCCTCCCGGTGGAGCTCTCTGGCACGTCCTCGATGGAAGCACAACACTCCGAAGAGGTGCGCTTGCCGGAGTGGGTGCGAGAGGTCTTGCCGGTCTTCTTCCCTACCGGGGCTCCAGCGGCAGGAGCGAGTGCCTTGGCGGCAGTCACTGCAACTGCTTCCCGGTAGAGTTGGTCGGCGCAGATCAGTGCATCCTTCTTGTCGGAGGGGACGGTGATGATGGTCATCGGCCCCGGCATCTTCAGTGTGTTGTAGGCGTAATGCGATGCCGCCATAAACTTGGCTAGTGTCGGGCGGCCGAGAATCCCGTTGTAGGGCAAGGGGATCTCGGCTACATCGAAAACAATCCTCTCCGTCCTGTAGTTTAACTCGCCTCCAAACGTCATGGGCAGCGTGACCTTACCGTTCGGCTGACTCCTCCCCGGGTTGACCCCTTGAAACGTGCCCGTCTCTTCGAGGTCTCCATCAGGAATCTATAGTCTTTTGATCACAACTGGCGAGATCAAGTTCAGACCGGCCCCGCTGTCAACTAGCATCTTCGTCACCTTAATGTTGCGTATTGTTGGCAAGACCAACAACGGCAAACACCCGACCGCAGTCGTGCGGTCAGGGTGGTCCTCGGTGTCGAAAATGATTGGTGTGCTGGACCATTTCAGTAGCCTCTGAGCATCGAGGGATGGTTCCGTTGCTGTAATCTCATGCGCCCACTGCTTGAGTTGGCGGTGAGAAGTGTGCAACGAGGCGCCACCATCAATGCACATGGCCTCCGTAGCCTTCTGGAACTCGTGCTCGCCGGACTCGTCATCTTCATCATGATCATCATCTTGTTGCTTCTTGTCGCGGCCCCAAGCGGGCCTCTCTTGCTGATTATCCTTTCCGCGATGGCCTCCTTGGCCGCCACGCTTCTTGCTAGACCCCTCGACACCATCCTGGCCCTTCTCCTTGTCCCGCCTCTCATACTTAGCTTTTTTGCTTCTCAGCAAGCATCTCGACTTGCTAGCAGTTCTGGAGGTCGTGGCCCTTGGTGCGGTGGATCTTGCAATATTTCTTGTCGGCGGCCGCCAAGGCCCGGCAAGTGGCGCACCCGGCAATTTCCTTGACGGGGCCGTCTGCCCTGGCCTTCTTGGCAGCGCCGGTGTCCTCGGATCCCTCGACGGCAAGCATGGTCTTGCCCTTGCACTTCCTATTGCGGCGCCGGCCCTTTTTCGTCGGGGTGGCCGCGTCTTCATCTGTGGAGTCGGTTTCCGTGCCGGCGTCCTCGTCGGGGTACTTCCTCCCCTCTTCTCCTCGAGCGCACCTATCGGCCAGAACATAAAGTTTGACCACATCCTTGACCTTGTTCATTGCCAGATCTTCACGCATCTTGCGGTTGCGCACATTCTGATGGAATGCGCTGATCACGGCGGCGGGATGAACATTTGGGATGTTGTATTGCACCCGACTGAACCTCTATATGTACTTGCGCAGGGTTTCACCTTCCTTCTGGGGGATGATATGCAAATCACTTGCCTGGCCATGAGCTTGGTGGCCTCCGGTAAAGGCACCAACGAACTCATGGCACAAGTCCGACCAAGAAGAAATGGAATCCGCCGGCAAGTGCATCATCCATGACATGACATTGGGTTTGAGTGCCAGTGGGAAGTAATTGGCAAGCACCTTGTCATCACGGGCTCCAGTATCTTGCATTGCAATGGTGTAGATGCTGAGGAACTCTGACGGGTGGGTCTTGCCGTTATACTTCTTGCCAATGTCTGGCTTGAACATGCGGTGGGAGGGCCACTGGAACTACCACAACTCATGGGTAAATGTTGGGCAACCCACCTCGTAGGGTAGGTCGCCAGAGCCCCCCGGTGCTGGGTGTTCCATAGTAGGCCCCGCCCGCCTATCTGAGTGGTGGTGCACATCGCGCCGGCGTTCGATGCTGGTTCGAGCGTCTTCACGGGCTCGCTCCCGAAGAACTTGGCGCTGATCGCGGTGGGTCTGTGGGTCGGACAACGCTACGGAAATGTTATCACAAGCGCCGTCACGACGGATCGACACCCGTGGTGGCTGGCGTGGAGGAGGAGAGTGCACCGTGGCCGCAGCGCCCCCGATCCTTCCACAACTGGCATGCGGTGGCCCGACGGAGCACCGGCCAGAGGGCCTCGCCGGTCGTGGCTCATCTTTGTTGGCAACGCCGACGAGGCTTCGGATGGTGGCTCTCCACTCATCGAGTTTCTCCATAGCAGAAGGAAAGTCGAGGAGCAACTGCGCGCGTGCCAAAGCTTCTGCTGGCGTGGTGTGTAGACCGTGATGCGCTCCGACTTCTAACCACGTTAGAAGGAGCTCTATCATGGCCTGGCGGCCGTACGCCGTTTTCGCCAGCACTTCGGCGCGCGTGATGGCCTTCTACATCCCGCGGATGATGCACATGACTCTTCCCACGTTAGTGCCCAGGGTCGCCAGCGTTGGGACGCTGCTCGTCGCGCACAACCTAGGAAGAGCGCATCAGGGGCGCCGGCGTAGGCGCCTCCGAAGTCGCCGCGCCGCCCCTGGAGGGCCCCGCGCCGCCTGCAGGGGGGGGGCTGGCTCTGTCTTTGGATTTGGTGGCGTGTGGCCCGTCGTCTCACGCACGAACAACACCGCTCGTTAGGCTTTGGCTGCCAGAGCAATGCGGGTGTTCGTGAGCCGCGCCTCAGCTTCCGTCCGTGACCGCCTCACCACTCGCCTCCGCTGGTACGGGCCGTTCGGCCCCTGACGAGTCGATCACTGTTATCGTCTTCTTCTTGGGAGCCATAGCGATGAAGAACTGCTAAACTAACTGCTAGAGTGGATTCTCACAACTGCGCACCCCCTACCTGGCGCGCCAGAGATGTCGGTGGGAAATGATACCTATGGGGTCACTGGGATCCCTTCTACGGTTGGCGGGCGCGGGGTTGTGCAAAGAGCGGGTCTGGCGATTAGCACACAAATCATATACCCAGGTTTGGGCCGCGGAGACGCGTAAAACCCTAGTCCTACTTTGATGTGTATTTAGGTGTTCTTGTGTTCTTGAACTAGCTGCAGTGGCTCTCTCGTCCAAAAGATCCGAATCCCCCTCCAGTACGCCTCGGGCCTCCTTTTATAGACAAAAAGGGGTCACCACAGTGGCACACAGGAGGTGGAAAGGTGTACAGGGGCTGAGTCTATCCCCTGGCACCGTTGCACAAACGCATTTAATGTGCTACCGACGTGCCCCTGTTGCTTTATTGGGGACGGCAAAGAAGCTCGTCCCAGCTGTCGTCACCTCGCCTGGCTCCGACGCGCGTCCAAGCTGACGAGGCGTTGTAGCGCCATGTTGGCTGGCTGCTGGGCTGGCGCGGTGGTGGAGCCTTCACGAATATCTGCAAGCCACCACGCAGGTGCTTGCTAAGTTGGTGTAGAGGTCGCGCGCTGCCACGCAGATGCCTTCTCAGCTGGTCGAGCTGGCACCTGTATGGGAGCGGCGGTGGAGTCTTTGGCAGACGCGGGCCTGGCTGCGGCCCCGCAGGAGTCCTTGGCAAGGATCTTGCCGAGGGCCCGGCAAGGGTCTCGCTGCGGCATCGCGGTCATCCCCGGCAAGGATCTTGCCGGGGGTCTCGTGGATTTCCTTGGCAAGGATCTCACCAAGGGTCGTTGTCTTTTGGTTCTCATCTGACCTTGTGTATCTATGATCTCTACAATGATCTGCATGCCACCACGGAGGTGCCTCCCGAGCCTTATTTCCAATATGGCGTGGGAACCCCTTGGGCTCAAGGGTGGCGCGCTCTACTGGCGTCAGGCAAGTTGCCCCGGCAAGGATCTTGCCGAGGCTGCGGAAGCCACCCCGGCAAGGGTCTTGCCGGGGGAGTCCACCTCGCCCTCTTGCTCTCTTTGCGTCTCTGGTCTTGGCGTTGCTCTGGTCGTCTTGTGCTCCGGCATCCCTCCTCTGCCCTGCTTAGTGTGGTCGTGGGCGCGGCTCTGACTGCCCGTGCACAAGTAAAGGGGTGCAAAAGGAGAGCCCCTACTTTTGTACACCGACAGGAGCCCCCGGGCTTGGGCCACACATAAGCGACACACGTTGTTGGGCTAGGCCCAGAATGGTGCGCGGGCAGGTGGGGCGGATTTTTACCACAGTAATTTCTCCGCCCGCTGTGCTTCCCCACGACCCATGTTGAACACATGACGTGGAGGGTCATGCGTGACGTGGGGGTCGTGCGTGGGGCGGTTTCCGCACGCATGTGTCACATCGTGGTAAAGAGGCGGCCCGCGCCTACCCCGTAAAAAGAGGAAAACGTAGAGGTGCGTCTCATTTACTGAGTGGGCTCGGGTCGTGGTCTTGCCGGGGGAGTCCACCTCGCCCTCTTGCTCTCTTTGCATCTCTGGTCTTGGCGTTTCTCTAGTCGTCTTGTGCTCCGGCATCCCTCCTCTGCCCTGCGTAGTGTGGCCATGGGCGCGGCTCTAACTTCCCGTGAACAAGTAAATGGTGCAAAAGGAGAGCCCCTACTTCTGTACACCGATAGAAGAAGAAAGCAAAAATAAAACTAAACATGGATATACAATGAAAAAGTATGAACACCGACAGCTGGAATGAGTGTGTGAACATGAATATAATGTCATTGAGAAATACATACTCCCCCAAGCTTAGGCTTTTGGCCTAGCTTGGTAGTCACCATCGTAGTATCCATCGGGCCCGGTAGGAAAGTGGCTGGGTTGCGGCTCTCAAGCGTCCCAAGGTTGGACCTCCTTCTCCTTCATAGCTAGCTCGTTCTTATAAGCAATAATATCTGGCGGGTAGGAAGGCGTAACCGTGCATGGCATGGGAATCAAACAAAGAGGGTGGAAGCATCGAAATAATCTCATGAGTATCCTCACTACATACCAAGTTATAACAAATGTGGTGAGGAGGCTCATGGTTATTAATAAAATGGTGATCTATCATAGACTGGCGGCCTAAGTAAATCCTAGGCAGCGAATAAT
The DNA here is from genome assembly GCF_018294505.1 of Triticum aestivum. Taxonomy (NCBI): domain Eukaryota; kingdom Viridiplantae; phylum Streptophyta; class Magnoliopsida; order Poales; family Poaceae; genus Triticum; species Triticum aestivum. The sequence goes on along the minus strand of NC_057806.1, from coordinate 310,370,388 downwards.
TATTATGGTGTATATCAACAAGGAAACGCCTTGTCGGGCGAGTAGCATAAATACCGCCATGAATTTTACCCCTAGTCATGTTAGTGTGAAAGCGGCATGCAATAATAGCTCCTAGACTATAAGTGTTATCACCGTGAAGCGCACGGTGTAAAATGGCAAGGTTAGGGGCACTAAGGGTACCACCTTCCTCCCTAGCAGTCAAACATTTCCTTATAAATAAACCAAAGTACTGCACAACAGGATAATGCAGGCTAGTAACTCGGGCTCTCCACACGCCCCTATATTCACTCCCAGTTCAGGTATGGAGGAAGTCATCGAATTCCTCTAGTCGAGGCTCCCTTGGTTCCCCCTCAGAGGGAATCAAACATATCTCACAAAAATCCACAAGTGTTATCTCCAAGTTTTGAGCATATAAATCAAAGTGTACCATGGGGATATCAAGTCTAGGCAAATAGAAAATTTGCACAAAGGTATTTGTGAGGAGGTGGTATTGGTCACACTTATCTATGAGGAAGTCGGTCAACCCGGCATTTGCAATGAATTGCGTAAACTCTTGGTGAAACCCGGCTTCGTTCATGAAGGCATTATGTGGCCATTCGCACGGACGAACCTCCGTCCTACGTGGACGGTGAAGGTCAGGGGCACCTCCGATGACTCCCTTGGGACTCCAACACAAAGAACCTCTCTAGAAGAAGTTCATTTTCCTAAGAACAAATTTCTGAAATTTTGGGGCCACAAAAACATGTTAACAAAGCCTCACAATATTGATAGCAACTTCTCATATGAATGTCCAGAGGCTATATCAAGCACTAAAACTACTTAGAACCAACTAAATTCAACATGCAAGCTCATTTTTAGTGGCACCAATAGTAGCAATAGAAGCGAAATATAATCCACTAAAGCAAAACTAATTGGAGCAATGGAGGAGTCACATACCCAGGAGCAACCCCCAAAACAGTTTCGGAAACGGAGCTCCGAGCAAAGAGATCAAAAATCTTAGGTTTGGGGGCAAGAACACAACAGAGAGAGAGCTACCATGATTTTTTTCTCGAGGTAGGAGATGAAGTGGGTTGAATCACTAAGTGAGTGGGGTCCACAAGGCATCTTGGCACACCCAGGGGTGGTGGGCGTGCCCTGTTGCCTTGTGAGCAACTGGGGCACCCCCCTAGAGTGTATTCAGTGCCAAAAATTCTTAATTATTTTAGAAAAAAATCATGCCAAAATTTTACGACATCCAGAGAACTTTTACTTTGGGTCATTTTTATTGCATGGATAATTCAGAAAACAGGATAATCATAGCATTTTACTTTATTAAACTATAAAATACAGAGGGCAGACTATAGGTACAGTAGGTTGTGCTTACTAAATTCATGGACCACATGCCCCTCAAAAAGAATCCATTAATAAGGTTGGTCAAGTCTTATTAAGAAACTATTTCAGAGTAACATGAAACCAAAGAATTTTCGTATAACACTAAGTTACCTTAATGAGGATATGCATCTCCCCAACAATAAGACTTCCATATTTATTTTTGGGTACCGGAATAGGAAATTCAAAACCTCCAATAGTGATTGTCACAATTTTTTCAATAGAGTTGATACTATTCACTGAACTTTGTTTCCCCAGGAACATACCGTATGCTCATTACCATTAACATGAAAGGTAACCTTGCTTTTGTTGCAATCAATAACAGCCCCTACAGTATTCAAAAAGGGTCTACCAAGAATAATCGACATGTTGTCATCCTCGGACATATCAAGAATAACAAAGTCGGTTAAGATAGTAACATTTGCAACTACAACGGGCACATCCTCAAAAATACCGATAGGTATAGCAGTTGATTTATCAACCATTTGCAAAGATATTTCAGCTGGTGTCAACTTATTTAAATCAAGTCTTCTATATAAAGAGAAAGGCATAACACTAACAATGGCTCCTAAATCGCATATAGCAGTTTTGACATAACTTCTTTTAATGTAGCATGGTATAGTGGGTATTTCTGGATCTCCTAACTTCTTAGGTACTCCTCCCTTGAAATAATAATTTGCAAACATGGTGGAAATTTCAGCTTCAGGTATCTTTTATTAGTGACAATATCTTTCATGTATTTAGCATGTGGAGGCATTTTCAAAATACCAGTCAAATGTGTGCGCAAAGTAGACATGTATTCTGTATATAGTCATACGTGCTTATAATAAGAACTTGCATGACATTGTTCGACGTACCCTCCCGTTGCAGCGGGGTCTGTAAGGAAACTAAGGGATATTAAGGCCTCCTTTTAATAGACAACCGGAACAAAGCATTAGCACTTAGTGAATACATGAACTCCTCATACTATGGTCATCACCAGAGTGAATCCCAATTGTTGTCACCTTGGGGTCTGTGGATCATAACACGTTATAGGTGCATACAACTTGCAAGATAGGATCTAAAACACACTTATATTCATGAAAACATAAAGGGTTCGGATCTGAAATCATGGCACTCATGCCCTAGTGACAAGCATTAAGCATAACAAAGTCATAGCAACATCAATCTCAGAACATAGCGGATACTAGGGATCAAGCCCTAACAAATTGACTCGATTACATGATAAATCTTCCAACTCCATCACTGTCCAGCAAGCCTACGAAGGAATTACTCACTCTTGGCGGTGAGCATCATGAAGTTGTTGATGAAGAAGAGTTGGTGATGATGATGGCGATAAATCCCCCTCTCCAGAACCCCGAACAGACTCCAGATCGGTCCTCCTAATGAAGAACAGGAGGTGGTCGTGGCTCTGTCATAAAACATGATGAAACTTCTTCTCTTATTTATTTTTCTCGGGGAAACGGAATTTATAGCGCTAGAATTAGGTCAGACGGCCACCTGTGGGCCCCACAAGGTAACAGCCCGCGCCCTGTTGCCTTATGAGCCATAGGTGGCCCCCCTCCGGTGGATCTTTGTTCTAGTATTTTTATTTATTCCGTAAAAAATTTACCAACAAGTTTCATCTAATTCCGAGAACTTTCATTTCTGCACAAAAAAACAAGACCATGGTAGTTCTGCTGAAAACAATGTGAGTCCATGCTAGTTTCATTCAAATCATGCAAATTAGAGTACAAAACAAGAGCATAAGTGTTTGGAAAAGTGGATACGACGGAGACGTATCACCTATTCAAAGATCATTTCAGGAAAGTTCAATGTAGGCATGGCAAGGACATGTGCTTGTGGACCCCCCAACATGCCAAGTGAATGATCGTGGATGTTGCCTAGAGTGGGGTGAATAGGCGCTTTAAAATAATTACGGTTTAGGCTTGAACAAATGCAGAATAAACCTAGCGGTCAATTTTCCAAGCACAAAACCTACAACAACTAGGCTCACCTATGTGCACCAACAACTTATGCTAAGCAAGATAAACTACTAGGTGATAGCAAGATATATGACAAGAAACAATATGGCTATCGCAAAGTAAAGTGCATAAGTAAAGGGCTCTGTCGGGGTATGGGGTCCCGGCAAACCCTTAAGGTTCGAACACTGGGGTGCGCGCGAAGTCTGTCCCTCCAACCGATCTACGCCCTAGCTCGCTAGGATCTCGCGGACGAACTTGACGAACTCACAACATAGAAGGACACGGGGTTTATACTGGTTCGGGCCACCGTTGTGGTGTAATACCCTACTCCAGTGTGGTGGTGGTGGATTACCTCTTGGGTTGATGATGGACAATACAAGGGAAGAATGGCCTCCCGAGGTTGAGGTGTTCTTGTGCTCGGCGAGCTTGCGTGCGTGGGAGTGGTATCTCTCAAGCTAAGATGATCTCGTCCCCTTTCTGTGGTGGCTAGTCCTATTTATAGAGGCCCTGGTCCTCTTCCCAAACATCAAGAGGGAAGGGAGCCAACAATGGCGGGCAAATTTCAAGGGGGGCAGCTAGTACAAGCTATCGTGACAAAAGTAGTCTTCGCCTGCACAAAGTTCTGGCGGTGACGCTGTTCTGGGTTCCACGGTGACCTCCGTCTTGCAGTCCATGGTCTTGGTCTTGTTGCACCGAAATGGCAACCTTTGCCTGAGGCCTCGGTACTTCGTGGCTGCTCTTTCCCCCTTTGCACCAAAGAGGAAACAAGGACGATGTGCACGATGGCGCCCGCCTGGCGTCGATCGTCACGGCTCATGTCACGAGAGCCTCGTGAGGTTCACCTTGCCTTGATATCTCCGCTGCTCGTGAGCCTGCCTAGCTAGGCCAGTCAAGAGGAGGTCTTGTGTCATCCGCCTCGCGAGGCTTGGCCCCTTGCGAGGGTCTTGGGTGCTTTGTTGGTGAAGATGGGTCGTATGGCCTGCTGGCTCAGCCACGCCGCGGGCCGCAGGGAGGCAAGTTTGGGGACCCCCATTCCCAGAACACCAACAGTAGCCCCCGGGCCCAAGGTGCGCTCGGGCTTGGCTTCGCGGCGAAGCCAAGGGTCAAGCTCGAAGCACCGCAGGCCCCAAAAGCTTGCGGCCTCGGTTGACGCGTGGCGGTTGATTGGACATGGGCGTCTCCGCTTCCCCATGCTGCTTCGGCGACTACACGACTTGACAAGTCCCTACGAAATTCAAGGGAAACCATCATTACCTGTGATCTGGGAGACGTCGGTTGGCCTTCTCTTGCTATAAATGGGGAGGGAGCGGAGCCCCGGTTGCCCATCTCTTCCTTGCTTGCTTCCTCCTTCTCGCTCCACTGCTTGCTCCAATGGCGCCCGTCAGAAGAATCTCCACCGAGGAGAAGGGGAAAGCCCCCCGAGATGCCCGGGAGCCACTCCTGCCAAAGAAGAGGTCGATCCATTACCGTGACGAGGCGGCGTTGCAGGTGGTGGCGAGGCCTTTGTGCGAGTGGCCTCCGCCGGGGTACCCACTACCCTTGTACACCCAAGCCGTAGGCTCAGGAGGACGAAGTGGCGAGCAACATCACCCACACCACACCCGGGGTCGCCACGCCTCGGCGACACGGGCCGTCCATGCGGCGGACTCCTCGCGCGAGCTGGTGCTGTGGCGCCGATGCCTCCGAACTCCTGGATCCGCTTCCCACGGTTCTTCTCCGACGCGATGCCGCCGAGGGGGCCTATCGTGTTCTGGCTGCAGCACGCCGATTGTGGCACTCCGGCAATCAGAGCGAAGATTGAAGCGGTCCCTGTTGGCAAAATCTTCATGACCCGCGGCTGGGGCGGGGTTGCACGAATCTGTCGCGTGAGGGGCGCCCTCGCGATCCACTTCGAGTATGACGACGCCTCCACGCTTCTCTTCAAGGTCTTCGACACCGAGGGCCACCGCCTGGAGTGCTGCTCTGGAGAAGAGCGCGAGGCTGATGCGCGCTCTGCCCGCAACTACTCCAGCAGCAGCAGCCCTTGGGAGTCCAGCAGTTCTCCTGAGCTCAATGAGACTCCGGAGACGAGCGACGACAGCTACGTCCCCCGAGCTCTCGCCATGCCCGGGGCAAGGCTGCGGCATCCGGCCGCCGCCGTCGCTGATATGGATGGGGTTGGAGCCGGCCTCCTGTGGCCCACTGCTGATGACGGCGTCCGCCACGGGAGGATGTAGATAGGGCCCCCCTTAGCACCAGCTTTTGTTTCCTGCGAAGGATCATGAATCACCCCGTGGGTGCATGTAAGGATCTGTGTCGGTGTCAAAACCGGCGGATCTCTGGTAGGGGGTTCCGAACTGTGCATCTAAGGCGGATGGTAACAGGAGGCAGGGGACATGATGTTTTACCCAGGTTCGGGCCCTCTTGATGGAGGTAAAACCCTACGTCCTGCTTGATTAATATTGATGATATGGGTAGTACAAGAGTAGATCTACCACGAGATCAGAGAGGCTAAACCCTAAAAGCTAGCCTATGGTATGATTGTATGTTGTCCTACGGACTAAAACCCTCCGGTTTATGTAGACACCGGAAAGGTTAGGGTTACACAAGGTCGGTTACAAAGGAGGAGATACACATATCCGTATTGCCTAGCTTGCCTTCCACGCCAAGTAGAGTCCCATCCGGACACGAGACGAAGTCTTCAATCCTGTATCTTCATAGTCTAACAGTCCGGCCAATGGATATAGTCCGGCTGTCCGGAGACCCCCTAATCCAGGACTCCCACAGTAGCCCCTGAACCAGGCTTTCAATGATGATGAGTCTGGCGCGCAGTACTGTCTTCGGCATTGCAAGGCGGGTTCCTCCTCCGAATACACCACGGAAGAATTTTGAATATAAGGATAGTGTCCGACCCTGCAAAATAAGTTCCACATACCACCTTAGAGAGAATAATATTTCCACAAATCTAATTTCCTGACTTGTTTTAGCAACACGACATTATGTCACGGCCCGGTGATTATTCGAACCGTTTCCTTTAACTAGCCCTGCACATAACGCGAGGCAGTTTTTTGACACGTCTTGTCAAAGCAGAGATCGTGTCCCCTTATCACGGGATTCTCATCAATAGGGGTGTGGGTAACCCAACCACGCCATCGATTACGGCGCTTGGGGGACAAGCGAGTTTTACCAGGCTAGTGGGGACGCATAGTTTCGTCCGCCCATATAATGGGATAAGGATTTACCTTTTCATCCATGCCTTCTTCCTCCTTCGCTCATCCGTTTCCGTGCACTCGAGCTCCAGCGCCCAAGTTCGCATTCCCCACCTCGACCTTCTCCAATCATGTCCGGAGCGGGAGGCGGGTGGATGGTCTCCTCCATCACGGAGGGAGACGTCAAGAAGCTGAGGAGAGCCGGATACTTGTTTTTCATAGCTTGATTCCATGCGGGATCTAAACTCCCATACCTTTGACAGGACTGGCAGGAGACGGCCAGACAGATCGACTGTCCGGCTCCTTTGCTCGAAGGCCCAGCAGACGCTCTTCTGACGAAGATGCTGACCCCGGCTCCTTATACGGTGCCGGAGAAGACCAAGAAGGCCAAGGGAACCCGAAAGAGTTCCCGGCGCCAGGCGTCATCGGACTCACCGTCCGAGGACTCTACGGTGCAATCCTCCCCCGAAGACGAGGAGGCAGAAGAAGATGCTCCCCTCCAGACGGGGGAGACAAGAAAAGGAAGGCCGCCCCAACTGGGGAGGCCGAAGGGTCCAAGAAGGGAAGGACTCTCCTTCCGGACAGCTCTACCACCGCCGTCGACGGCGAAGACGAGTGGCTATCCAGGGTCAAGCCCCTAGGGAAGTCGTAAGTATTCGGATACCAGAGTCACTCATAGCACCCCTTTTTCACACTACTTTACCTAACGCCGAATGTGATAATGCAGGCCGCCCCGAGCCTGTATCGATGTATCATCGGACGGCTCCCTGGGCTCGTCGGATATGGATAGCGATCCAGGTCCGACTGCCACCTCCCCCCATCCTGCGAACGACGCCGAGGTGTTGTCTCTAGAGGCACCGGGTCAAGGGGAGACAGTCCCAGAGGCGCCTCAAGGCGGCCTTCCGGACTCCGGGAGCAGAGGGGACAAGGCCCCTGAGGGCTCCATGTTCAGCCCTCAGACGAACACCACGCCGGAACCTCCAGCGGTTCCAAACTCGGGCAGGCGGCCTCCTTCTAAGAGGGGCAAGACGCTTGCATCGGTGACCTCTGTCCATCCAGAGGCACCGGACAATCTGCTGGAAGTGCTTCGCAACGCTTCCATCGACGAGGAGCACCGCACTATTATGAGTGCGGTGATCCAGAAGGTTCAGTCCGCTAAGAGCGGATTGACTGAAGCCTGTCCAGCCTTCTGACAGGCTTTGAGGTAAGTGTTTAAAGTACAGGAAAAATATTACCGCATAGACAGTAGCCCCTGATGCTCTGTTCGGTGTTCACAAGGAAAAGCCGAACAGAGGATCAAACAATATCGTAGGAGTCTAATATGAGTATGTCAATATGCATATGCAGGCTTCGCTGCTGGCATTCGCCGCACTGACTGCGGAGGTCGCTGTACTGAAGCAGGACCTTAAAGGGTCCCAAGATGAGCTCGGCCTTACCAAGAGGCAGCTCGAGGAGAACAAAGGTAAGTAGTACCTAGTCTGTGGATATGTATGAAAAGAATGCGATTGCAAAATGACAGGATCATCATGAATTTGCCAGGGGCCGTGACCGAAGTGGCGACCCTAAAGCGAGTGCTGTCCGAGGCCGAAGAGAAAGCGGCCAAGGAGCGCACCGAGTGAGAGAAGCATGAGGCTCGGGTGGGCGAGGTGCAACAAGAGCTCCAGGCTCTCGTGACGAAGCACGAGGCGTTGGAGCTTGACTCGAAGACACGAGAGTCTGAGCTTGCCGCGGCCCTCGAGAGCGCAAAAGGTGCCAAGGCCGAAGCCCAAAAGGCCCTCCAGGAGATCGACGCAATGAAGAAGATAGCGGCGGGTAAGGCATTCTATATGCAAAGCAAGCATGTAAAAGTAAATTACCGATTACTTACCGAATCCGGAGCACTCCAGGAGCATTCGCAGATTTGCCCCGCAGCGTGTCCGATGCCGCACAATTTTACCAGGCCGAGGATGGAGGCTCAACGGAGAAGATGTTCTGGTCTCAGTATACTGGGCCGAACACCCGGTGCCAATGAGCGACCAGCTGAAGCAGCTGGTCGAGCTACATAAGGTGGCCGAACAGGCCATGAAGGGCTATATAGTCCGGCTGTGGCTTGGCGACGCCCTTCCGAACAGCTTCTTTGGCCTGGTGAGGCGGCTTGTGGATGCCTGCACGCGGCTGGAGGTCGTCAAGTGATCTGTCTGCATTGAAGGTGCATGCCGGGCTTTCGCCCGTGTGAAATTGCAATGGGTCAAGCTAGACACCGTGAAGCTGATCAAGGAAGGGCCGCCGGAGGGCAAGGAGCATCACCGCCCAGAGATGTACTACAAGGGTGTTCTGCCGGGTGCCCGTCTCATAGCGGACGAGTGCACAAAAGATGTAATATTTGAGTAAAACTTGCTCGTGTGATCCTGTATTTATGAAAACTTGTTTCATATGTGCTATGCAACGCTTGTTTGAATTTAAAATATTACCTTCTGTTTGGCTATTTATCCAATCTGAGAGATGGCTAGTCCTCGGCTTCTGCCCCCATGCCACGAGTGCTGGGGTGTTCGGGATAAACCTAAGCACTCTTGTTCCCATTTTTGGGTCCTTCGAGGGAGGTGCTCAGCACAACGAACAAGGCAACCGGACTAATATGCTTTATCACTCTCACTTAGCCATAGAATTCTATAATTTTAAATTTCGGCGAAGCCCCTGGTATTCGGAAGGCCAAATTTGGGGCGCCATACATGCCTGTAAGCCGGACAGGGCCGGCCCCTCGCTCTAAGCGGCATAAGTCTTTAGGGACTCGAAACCTCGCCGAACAGCGACCAGTCTCTCGCCTTATCATGACAGTCAGTTTTAGCTTTCTCTACTGAGGTGCTCAGCCCAGCAGAACCGGGGCACAATCGCAGTAGTTCTCCTAGCGCTACCTTAGCTGATAGAGCAGAACGTAAGGTACCAAAAAATAGGAGCCGGGCAAACCCAACATTTGACCGAAGACATGATTCAGAGCTGATGCATATAATGCTATAAGTTCGGGGTGCCGCACTTGTGAAAGTGTTCGGACTTTTCACACCATATTGTGGGGTACGTAAGCCCCTGGTGTATTGGCCGTACCAAAGTGTACGGTTGCAAGGCATCATTAATGAACACATATATATATATATAAAACATGAATGCAATAATAGTCGTAATGTTATGCATTGTTTATTCAAAAAGGTGCGTTAAAGAAGAATGATACAGATAGTGCGATAAGCAAAGAGTAGGACTATGTCCCTTCCAAGGGCAAGCTGAGGAATAGTATTAAATCAAACATTTCGCTCGTTACTGTAATCCACCTGGGAATTCCGTGGTGTTACATAGCTTTCTGCCTCCTTGGTTACTGCATCATGTGTTCGGCAATAGTGCTGCCGGACAGGGTTTCCATAGATTAATGTCCTGAAAAAGAGAAAAATAACTAAGCGGGAAGCCCCTAGTGCGGTTTAAGCCGTGTCTTGGGGCGTGCCGCAATTGTGCCCCCCTCCCCGCCTATGCCCATGGTATTTTTAATGTGTAATTATGTATGCGTGGCATGAGTTTCGCCGCTTGGCTGGGACTGGGGTGGGGGCCGCATTGCTACACGAGCTCAGATAGCACCAGGTGGTCTAGTTGCCGATTGCTCCGAGCGCGCTTGAAGGTGTCCGGGTCTTGAAATGCCGAACTGGTGGATTGCCTTGAGAGGCTGCTCTGCGCTTCTGCTGCGAGGGCCTCAGTGTGCTCCTCCATTCGAAGAGAGCGCTATGTGTTTCCATTGACTGTAATAACCCCACGAGGTCCTGGCATCTTGAGCTTAAGGTATGCATAATGCGGTACCGCATTGAATCTCGCAAATGTGGTTCGCCCGAGCAGTGCATGATAACCACTACGGAACGGGACTATATCGAAGATTAACTCTTCGCTTCGGAAGTTATCCGGGGATCCAAAGACCACTTCCAGTGTAATTGAGCCTGTGCAATGGGCCTCTACGCCTGGAATAACGCCTTTAAAGGTCATTTTTGTGGGTTTGATCCTTGAGGGGTCGATACCCATTTTGCACACTGTGTCCTGATAAAGCAGGTTCAGGCTGCTGCCGCCGTCCATAAGGACTCGAGTGAGGTAAAATCCGTCAATGATTGGGTCTAGAACCAGTGCAGCGAATCCGCCATGACGGATACTAGTGGGGTGGTCCCTGCGATCGAAAGTGATCGGATAGGAGGACCATGGGTTGAACTTTGGGGCGACTGGCTCCAACACATATACGTCCCTGAGCGCACGCTTCCGCTCCCTCTTGGGGATGTGGGTTGCGTATATCATGTTCACCGTCCGCACTTGTGGGGGAAACCCCTTCTGTCCTCTGGTGTGTGGCTGCTGGGGCTCCTCCTCGTCATTGCTATGTGACCCCTTATCCTTGTTTTCGGTAATTAACTTGCCGGCCTGCTTGAACACCCAAAAATCCCTGTTGGTGTGATTGGCTGGCTTGTCTGGGGTGCCGTGTATTTGACACGAGCGATCGAGTATGCGGTCCAAACTGGACGGGCCCGGCGTACTTTGTTTGAATGGCTTTTTCCGTTGACCGGGTTTAGAGCCTTTGAATCCGGTATTGACTGCCGTATCCTCAGTATTATCACTGTTAATGCGGCGCTTATGTTTGTTGCGATGGGACCTGCTATTGCCGTCCTTGGTATCCGAGGTACCATTGTTCTTTGACATATTGTTACTGCGAGCCAGCTAGCTGTCTTCTCCCGCACAAAAGCGGGTCATGAGTGTCGTGAGGGCTGCCATAGATTACGGCTTTTCCTGACCAAGGTGTCGGGCTAGCCACTCATCGCGGATGTTGTGTTTGAAAGCCGCTAGGGCCTCTACGTCCGGACAGTCGACGATTTGATTTTTCTTTGTTAGGAACCGAGTCCAGAATTGCCTGGCCGATTCTTCTGGCTGCTGAATTATGTGGCTCAAGTCATCGGCATCTGGTGGTCGCACATAAGTGCCCTGAAAGTTGTCGAGGAATGCGGCCTCCAGATCTGCCCAACAACTGATGGACTCTGCTGGCAAGTTGTTAAGACAATGTCGCGCTGGTCCTTTGAGCTTTAGTGGGAGGTATTTGATGGCGTGTAAGTCAACACCGCGGGCCATGTGGATGTGGAGGAGGAAATCCTCGATCCATACCGCAGGATCTGTTATGCCGTCGTATGATTCAATATTTACAGGTTTGAAACCTTCTGGGATTTGATGATCCATTACTTTGTCTGTGAAGCATAAGGGGTGTGCGGCGCCTCTGTATTGGGCTATATCGCGATGCAGCTCAAGTGGGTCTTGCCCGCTGTGTTCGGCCCGGCCAGATTTACTTTTACTGTATCCGGCGTGACGTTTATCGTCTCGCATAGTGGCGCGCCCTCGTGATCCGTAGATCGATCTTGCATGTTTTGCTTTGTCCTCCAATACGTCTCGCAGGTCTGGCGTGTTTCTCCATGCTTTTTTATTTGAATGGCGTCGGGGTGCGGGCTGAGATTTTGGCTGGAATGCCTCCCTATCACGGCCACGAGGTGGCCGGTCAGCCGCATCATACGCTTCTTCCTCCAGTCGAGGTAGCAACCTGTATTTTGGGTAACTCTTGGAGGGGCGCTCGAGTTTATATTCCTCGGCCGCGAGGACTTCAGTCCATCTATCAGCTAGCAGATCTTGATCAGCTTGAAGCTGCCGCTGCTTTTTCTTAAGGCTATTTGCCGTGGCCATAAGCCGACGCTTGAAGCGCTCTTGTTCGACGGGATCCTCTGGCACGGCGAATTCATCATCGCCGAGGCTTGCCTCGTCTATGGAGGGGGGCATGTAATTATCATCCTCTGCCTCTCTGTCTGCCACTCTCTCAGGAGGGCTAGCTCCTCCATCCTCCTGCTCTAAATCTTGCTGGAGGGGGTTGTGTTGTCTTCGGCACTATCCGGAGTGTTATTACCTCATGTGCCGGTATCACCACTTTTGCTTTGGCAGGACTTAGAGCAGCGCCGCTGACGTCGGCGCTTGGATTGCTTCTTGGAGGGGTCATCCTCCGCTGTCTCGTTGCCCTTGCCTTCTTTGGGTGTATCCACCTTGTATATATCATATGATGAGGTGGCTGTCCAGTGCCCTGTGGGTAGTGGTTCCTCTTTGTCTCCCGCATCATAGTCCATACTGTCGATGTCTTCGGAGTCGAAGTCGAGCATGTCGGTTAAGTCATCAACAATGGCTACTAAGTGGGTGGTGGGTGGGCCACGAATTTCTTTGTCGTCCGCATCCCAGTCCTGCCGGACGTAGTTCGGCCAGGACTCTCCTGACAAGGAGAGAGACCTTAATGAGTTCAGTATGTCACCGAAGGGCGAATGCTGAAAGATATCCGCGAAGGTAAACTCCATGATCGGCGCCCAATCAGATTTGATAGGAACGGGCGCAGGCGGTTCGGAGTCCGTGGCCAGAGAAGAACTCGGCAGTTTAACAACACAGCTCTCGGGCAAGTTGTGGTCGATGTTCGGCTCGATCGCCGCTGAGGGTAACGCCTCCGTGGCGGGGTCCATCCACCCATCCATGGATGGCGCAACTAGCTCCGAATTGAGGGTCGGAGCGGCTGCCTGTGTGATCTCCTGAACACTGTCCGATGGTAGAGCTAAATCGTGCTCATCGTGACCGCGTGACGCACAAGGCAGAGGCTCGAATCCGTCGAACATCAAGTCTCCATGGATGTCGGCCGTGTAGTCTAAGCTTCCAAACTTGACCTGGTGGCCAGGGGCGTAACTTTCAATCTGCTCCAGATGGCCAAGCGAATTGGCCCGCAGTGCAAAGCCGCCGAACACGAAGATCTGTCCGGGGAGAAAAGTCTCACCCTGGACTGCATCGCTATCAATGATAGCAAGAGCCATCAAGCCTAACAGCGACGACACAGAGGAACTCTCAATGAAAGCACCAATATCGGCGTCAAAACCGACGGATCTCGGGTAGGGGGTCCCGAACTGTGCGTCTAAGGTGGATGATAACAGGAGGCAGGGGACACGATGTTTTACCCAGGTTCGGGCCCTCTTGATGGAGGTAAAACTCTACGTCCTGCTTGATTAATATTGATGATATGGGTAGTACAAGAGTAGATCTACCATGAGATCAAGGAGGCTAAACCCTAGAAGCTAGCCTATGGTACGATTGTATGTTGTCCTACAGACTAAAACCCTCCGGTTTATATAGACACCGGAAAGGTTAGGGTTACACAAGGTCGGTTACAAAGGAGGAGATACACATATCCGTATTGCCTAGCTTGCCTTCCACGCCAAGTAGAGTCCCATCCGGACACGAGACGAAGTCTTCAATCCTGTATCTTCATAGTCTAACAGTCCGGCCAATGGATATAGTCCGGCTGTCCGGGGACCCCCTAATCCAGGACTCCCACAATCTGCAATGCCTTTGTACCTATTTTCCTTGTTATGAAGATTTGACGAACGCGCATCCCATTAAGGCTCGACCTTCCCTTTCTTTCCTTGTGATAGCTTGTTGCTCTACGCTGACGGGTCCCGGCCCCAAGGCGGCTACAGCCGTCGCTGGTATGCCAGGTCGCGATGCCATGGTCAAGGCCAGGAGGTGCACGGCCCGAGGTCCAGTAAGAGCCCCTGAGGCGCGATGCTCAGGAGGTCCCCCTTAGCGACCAAGTGTCCATTGCAAGGAAAGAAAGGAAGATGACTTGGCCACAACGGGGTTGCGGCATTGGGTGAGCGACTATTAGGCCCAAATGTTTTGCTGATCCGAGGGCGAAACTTATCTTGATGACTTCGTGGTGATTCCTGATGTTGCGCTAGGGCTGCGCGTCAACTCACGCGACATAGCTAGGCCGGCCCGTGCGAGTTTTCCTTCTCCCGAGCTCCTCTTAATGCTCTATGTCCTTAGGTCCCGGCCCTTGAGCGAGCTCAGCCGCCGCTGGTATGCCAGGTCGTGATGCCATGGTCAAGGCCAGGGGTGAGGGCTGGAGAGCCAGTAAGAGCTCCTGAGTTGCCATGCTCAGGAGCCCCCCTTTAACGTGCAAGCGAGTCGCACGAGAGGAAAGGAGACTCGCGGTGCCGCCTGCTACCCTTCCTGTGGGGTTCCTGTGAACAGGCATAAGGAGAAACATGGTTTGCCGTTACTACCGCCTGCCTGCCGCTGGTTGGTCCGGATGAAGTGAAGGTACTGAGGGCCTGATGAGGTGACATGCACGACGTGTGCCGCGAGCTAGATCTTGACCACTCAGATTTGTCGGTCGTGGCAGGGACAGACCCATGCACCAGCGCCGTGCCTGTGTGGGGGCCCCGAGGGAGGTGATGATCGAGTAGGTGATAGCAGTTGGCAGGTTAAGCAGATTGTCTGGGATAAATGTAGGAAGGTACATGCCACTGGGTCTGGCCCGAGCGGCGTGGGTGAAAGTGCTAGTGATCGACTAGAGGGGGGGTGAATAGGCAATTTTTATGAGAGTCTTCAAGACATGGAAGTTTCGAAGACAAACGATAGAAATAAACCTATTCCCATGCAGAGGAAGGTAGACTACACTAAGCAAGCCATAGTCAAGTATTCAATGAAGTGAAAGAACAATGACTAATAGCAGCTAGGCAATAAAGATCAGGTAGGAAGATAGTGTGAAGCCAATCAGAACAAACAGTCACTCAGTGAAGACAAAAGATAATGCAATCATACAATGACTTCACAAGGACCAACAGTAAGTAAAGGAAAGGGAATGATGAAACCAGTGACTCGTTGAGGACAATGATTTGTTGGACCAGTTCCAGTTGCTGTGACAACTGTACGTCTGGTTAGGGAGGCTGAGATTCAACTTAGAAGATCGCGTCTTCACTTTATTCCCCTTGAGCTAAGGACACCCAGTCCTCGCCCAATCACTCTGGTAAGTCTTCAAGGTAGACTTCCAAACCTTCACAGACTTCGTTCACCGGCGATCCACAATGACTCTTGGATGCTCAGAACGCGACGCCTAACCAGCTGGAGGATTCACAATCCTCAAGTGTAATAAGTCTTCAGATCACACAGACAGGAAGACTTCAATGATGCCTAACACTCTTTGGCTCTAGGTGTTTAGGGCTTTATCCTCGCATGGAATTCTCAAAGGCTTCGAGGTGGGTTGCTCTCAAACGACAAAAGCCGTGCACTAACTCTGAGCAGCCAACCATTTATGGTTGTAGGGGGTGGGCTATTTATAGCCACTAGGCAACCCGACCTGATTTTTCCAAAATGACCTTGGGTCACTAAGGAACTGACACGTGTTCCAATGGTCAGATTTCAAACACACACGGCAACTTTACTTGGGCTACAAGCAAAGCTGACTTATCCAACTCTGAATAAGATTTCCTCTCATAGTCTTCACTCGAAGACATAGGATTTTGGTTAAGCATCACTTCAGTCATTCTGACTGGTTCTCTTGGACCCCACTTAACAGTACGGTGGTTCCTATGACTCAAGAAAGAAGGAAAAGAACAACGAAACTGCTAAGTCTTTGCGCTCCATAGTCTTCACGCGATGTCTTCTCTTGTCATAGTCTTCAATGTGAATGTCTTCACATACCACCTTTGACTTCAATGTCTTCATACATTTTTAGGGGTAATATCTGGTAGGAAAACCGAATCAATGAGGGACTTCTACCTGTGTTATCCTGCAATTCTCACAAACACATTAGTCCCTCAACCAGGTTTGTCATCAATACTCCAAAACCAACTAGGGGTGGCACTAGATGCACTTACAATCTCCCCCTTTTTGGTGATTGATGACAAACTGGTTGAAGTTTTCAATGAGGAATAAAATATGTGAAATTGTAAAGGATAGGGTATTGTCTTCATAAGTTGCAAGGGCTCCCCCTGAAGATGTGCATATAAGTAATTTGCTTTTGGAATGCAAATGCACATGGCAGGTTGTACTTTTGGAGATCCTCTTCAACCTATGATGACAATTCATCATGCAAGATATGATGTAACAAAGATAATGACATGCATAATGAAAAATGGACGCCTGCAAAATGATCTAAGTGCGGAATTTATCGTCGCACATGCAGAATTTATCATCGCATCACAGAATAGCAAATAAGTAGCAGACGACCATCGAGTTTAAGTGTTACAACTCAAAGAACCAAATGTATCAAAAAGGAGAGTTGTAAGCACTTGGCAAAAGTAGCAAAAAGTAAAGCAACCACCCATATTGACCCGCTTGAAGACTATCAACTCATATGCTTCTCCCCCTTTTGTCAGTGAGGACCAAAAAGGTTTGAAGACATAGAGCGCCTACTCATTCCCATGAGGTGCAGGCGAGGTAGCAGGGTCGTCGTTGAGATCTGGTGGTGCGGAAGAACTTGGTGCAGTGTCGACACGCGCTGAAGTTGGAGGAGGTGAAGTTGCATCATCTTGGTCATCAATGACTCTGGCATTTATGGTCGCAGCTGAGGACGAGTATTCAGAGTCTTCAAGTGAGGGAGTCCGACGCAAGTGAGCATTTCTGGGATGAGTTGAGTCAAACTTGAATCGTTCGGTGAAGCCATCGTCTTGCAGATCAGCTTCAGCACTAAGTAGGGTCAAACTCTTCCACGACCTCCGACAGGTTTCATGAGTGACAAAGGCATTCTTGGTGGCAAGATTGCGAATGCGGTTGACATCCACCAAGAGGCTTTGCATCTGACGCTTAAGCCAGTCGTGATGCTTGTCCTGTTTCTGATGCAGCGCGACGAGAAGCTCTCGGTCATTGAGGACACGAGATCGTCTACGAGGCCTTTGCGCAATGGTGCTGCCAGTGGCGTCAGTGTGAGCACGAGGGGCACGTGTGTTTCCAGCAAGGGGATAAACACGAGAGACTGCTGGAATTCCTTCAATGGGCTGGGTGAAGCTTTGGTGATCAACATTGTGAAGATAAATGGGATCCTTAGCAGGCTCTGGGTAAATGGCTTCAACTGACAGATCAACCTCGGGCAAGAATATAAGATGATTGCGCGTAGACGGCTGATAGTTGAAGGCTGAGTGATGCTTGATCAGACGCATGACCCATGGAGCATAGAATTTCAACCCAAAGATGTCGGAGCCAGATGCAGCCAACTGCCTGATGAAGAAGTCTTGAGCATTGAAGCTGATGCCATTGAAAATATAGAAGACCAAAGTCTTCATTGCTCCTTCAAGCTTTGCTGCAGATGAGTGTCCTTTGACAGGCCATAGAGTCTTCCTGATGATGTGATAAATGGTGTGAGGCAGGTCCTCTAGGTCTTCAACAAAGAACTCAGATGGGTAGTCAGCGTCGTGAGGCAGAGGCTTCATCATGCTCAACATTTGACTCATGTTGGGTTCTGGCTTCTGAAAGATGCTTTCCAAGGCATTTTGGTGTTGTTGACAACATGGTTCATAGTATTCACCAGGAGTGGGCAGGCCTGTGAGCTCAATGATATCAAGAGCTTTAGCTTCATGATGGACATTGCCTGTCATCCACTCAAGGACCCAAGTCTTTGGATCCCTGTTGTAGCCTCGAATGTGGAGAGTTGCATAGAACTGTAGCAGAAGCTCTTCATTCCAGTGCTCCTTATCCGTGACAAATTGCAATAGACCAGCATCTCTGAAGCAATCCAATGCTTCTTCAAGGTAGGGCGGTCCAGCTATAGCTTCAGAGTCGAGGCACATATGTGGAAATATGCGCCCTTGATTGTATAGGACACAGGAATAGTAGCTGCGCTGCTGATAGCTCCAGAACCAATCTGAGGAAATGCGCGGTCTTGTATAAGGGTTCTTGGAGCTGTTGAAGAAGGTATTATGTGCCACGAAGCCATTCACATTGAAGACCCCAGGTGAAGTGGCAGTGCCTGGGAATCGTGCAAGTCTTGGCTTGGGCTTTTGGACTTGAGGTCCATGCTCGACGTGATACTCAAATTGTGGACCCGTAGAAGGCGGAGGAGTTAGAATGGGCCATCGGACCATAACAGGCTGACCACGATCAAATGCAAGCTCAATTGTATGAGGTCTTGGAGGGGGAACAGGAGCACTGGCATTGTCTCCAGGGGCTTCAGGGGCCACATTTGCTTCATGTGCTTGGACCTCAGGTGCTTCAACATTGACTTCTGGTTCCATATTGACTTCTGGCACTACAATAGCTGCAGGCGCCTCATTGGCTTCAGGCGCCGTATTGGCTTCAGCCATGACAACGTCATTGGCGTCAGCGGTGATGTTGGTGGCCGCCTCAGGGTTGTTAACCTCCACTTCAGAAGCTGGAGGGTCGGACACGTTCTCCTCGAGAACAACATCTTGGTGGGACAGGGGTGTAGCAACTCTTTCAACTCTTGGGGCTTCTTCTTCATCGGCTGATGCAGCCGGAATATCTTCAGCCATTTTGGCTTCGGACTCAGACAAGTGCAGAGTGGGAGTGACTTGGGGCCTTGGTCCTTTGCGAAGCCTGCATAATGCTGGCGACGCTTGTGGAGATGGAGTGTGCTGGGCCTCGAAGTCATCGTCATCTTGCACTGGTGGGGTAGCTTGCGGTTGGGGAGAGCTTGGAGTGTCTTGTTTATGTGGGTGATCAGCCCATGATGCATCCTGAGCAGTTGGCATCAGAGGACGACCAATGCTGATGAGTTCGTTGTGCGTGAGCACAGGCGATGATACCAATTGGTGCTCGATCTGAGGAAGGACTTCATCATCTTCAACATTGTCGTGACCAATGTCTTCAGCTGTGGTGGGGTCAGCAGCTGGATTAACTTCAGGATTTTCTTTAGCTTCAGGAGCCTCTGTGGAAGCAGGCTCATGAACTATCAATTGGCGCTCACGATGTTCAGATGCAGGAAGAGCCACTGATATTGGCTCAACATTAAGGGGCTCTGTAGGAGCAGCCCGATCTCTCTTCTTGGTTTTGCATTTCTTGGATGGAGGAGCATCATCAGTAGTGCTCTTCGTTTTGTGCTTTCTGGCTTCAGCTTCAGCAGCCCTGATCTTCTTTAGTTCTGAAGCCACTATGGGGACCTTAGGCTTTGAGCCTGTCATACTGTTTCGGAAGACAATTGGATGTACTTCCTGCCTTGGTGCTTCGGGTTCTGCCACAGCTGGCTTCTTCTTCTTCTTCTTGGCCGCCATTCTGGGGTCGATTCCTGGTCGCCCCAAGGCCTTGCACTTTCCAGCCTCATTGTATCCTTGGACACATTTAGCAGCAAGATCGTTCATGCGCTCATGAGAACCTTTGGCTTCTTCGTGTTTGGTTCGGAATGCTTCCTTAGGCTCATGCATCATGGTCTGAAAGTTCTGAATGTCTTCAACATTGAGCTTGGCCATGTGCTGCTTGAACTAAGCTTTTTCATAATCAATCTTATGCTTCAGTTCAACAATCTTCTGAGCTAGAGCCAGCTCAGCAGCAATGGCTCCGTGGAAGGCGACACTCAGGCCAATGGGAAGCTGAAGATCATCAAAGCTAACATTTGGGCTGTTGAACCACTCATCAATGAAGGTGTTGATGATTTCAACATCAAAGAGAGGGAGGTCATTGAAGATTTCTGCCTCTTGCTTGCTCTTGATCAACTGCTCAAGAGCATCATCGCCAAGATCGTCGTCGCTGGACAGATCAATGGCGTCATTGTGCAGAATAGCAGCAGCTGTCAGTGCTTGGCTAGTGGGTTGCAAAGGCATCTTCACTTTGGAGGGCTTGGAGATGCGTGACAAATCTTCAGACTGCACACTGAGTTCAGGAGGTGCAGTGGCCAGAGGCTTCGCCCGTGAGACCTTTGGTGCTGGAGAAGGCTTCGAAGCTTGAGGTTTCTTTAGCTTCTTTGGCTTCGGTGGTGCAGGTGCTTCGTCAGAATCAGCGTCGTCTGCAGGTTCATCCACGGCTGTCCCTTGAACCATAATGTGAGTGATGAGACCTTCTAGGTTGTAGAAGGGCCCAACAAGATTGGGTTCAGCTTCGCATGTGCCATCGGCACGAGGAGCAGAGGGGCCTGGATTGAAGTCTAATCCCTGCGACTTCTTGTTTTCTTTGGCTGAGTTCCTGGAAAACTAAAGGTTGCGCTTGAACAGATTGTCGTCACGACACCATAGCAGTGACGATGGGTCCGCATTTGCAGGCTGTGGTCCACGGACCATACAAGGATAGAAGCCTTGTTCAATGGCTTCAACTCGGGACCTGGGTTGAAGATTTTTGTATAGGATGTCTCCCCACGGTCGCTTGATGGATTCTTCTCAGCATATTCCTGGGTCACGAACCTGTACTTGAACCATTGCTCGGCCCAGTATCTTCAACTCCATTGGATTCGTGTCTTGCGCTGACCATAGCTTTCTTCGGGGTCAGTCTTGTACAGTTCATAAAGATCTTCGGGCAGGTCCGTTGATGTACCCCCACGGCGCTGTCTGCCGCCCTTTCTTGTAGATTTCTCTTTTGCCATGAAGTTTAGACTGAAAGGCTTCAACACTGTCAAAGTCTTCCGTCTACTGGTCAGACAAGAACTGGCTTCAGGAGAATTTATATGATGTTGTAAGAATTCTGCAAATGAATGCAAACTATGAGAACCAAGGGATTCTCCCACGGACATGTACCTATGATAGCATTAAGGTGCGAGGGAAGGGGAAGAGGTCATGCATTCTCAGAAGATTTTGAAGATAAATCAGTTTAGAAGACATTGACCTCATAGTGCGAAGACATTCACTCATAGATAGAGAGTTGGTTCCAGATTTGTACAAATCCATGAATAAGTACAAGTGAGGAATCTAACTACTTTGTGAAGCATAAGTGTACATACTAGGCATATTATGAGATGCAGTATGAAATAGAACCAACTTGTGTGAACAGAAACTGCTTGTGGTACAAAGTGATGAATCTATAGGATCAAAGCGGCTGTAAAAAGGAGGTTTTATTTACCACACGAAGAACTGCTAGACGGAGTGGGAGAGGAGGCCGAGCAGTTCGATCGTTCGTGCCCTAACTTGGCGACGAAGGACACCTACGGCGATGGCGGAGAGGACGATGTCCGCAGCCGGCGCGAAGACGGCGTCGGTGAGGTTGCGGCAGCTAAGCGCTTCGTCACCGGCATCGTCGAGGGCTAGCGGTGGCACTAGGGTTTGTGCGAGAGTGGAAGAAGGGATAATGACTATGGTGAGGTGTGTATTTATAGGGATAGGGACGGCACGGTGTTATTACACAGGTGCCCCTGGCGATTCACATCTGAAGGACACATGGCTATCATGCAACACATCGGAGGTTGTTCCACGTTCCCACGCACGCCTGTATTGTCGGGTGGTCGTTCCCACTTCTCCGGGTTTCAGGTGAAAAGGATTTGGCATTGAAAACGGATTAATGTTTGTCTCTGTGTCTTCTGCTGACAAGGATGCAGAGAAGACCTCCTGACAGTGTCAATAGAATGCATATGATTTGGATAGATAGACTTAGGAAAGAAGCATAGAGGGGTTAGGGTCCGATCACATTCACTTAGTTCAAAAGATTCAGCAAGAAGCCATAGCTATAAGTGAATGATGTAGAGGACAGAAACCAAATTAGTACGTTGAAGATAAACAGGAAAACTTTTTAACATTGAAGACAAACAAAATGCGAAGACTTTGCAAATGTAACGCCATGAGATAGACACTTCAAAGGGAAGAATTTTGGTGGTGGCGTTACCCACCGTATAGGAAGTATTAGACCCAGACACGGTGCACAATTATCGTGGCGCTCCAAAGTCAAATTCCACATTAATATATTCACACTCAGAATGTAAGTCTTCATTGATTGAAGATATACTTTACTTCGTGTGTTGCACATCTAAGTCATCAACATGCTTAAGTGTTAGGATGTGTGCCTGATCACAGGACATTTGAGGATTCCAAGATATTTAGCTCACACCGTAACTTGCAAAACCCCTTCTCATCCAAGGGCTTGGTGAAGATATCTGCCAATTGCTCTTCAGTGTTGACGTGTATGATATCAATATCTTCCTTCATAACATGATCTCTGAGGAGTGATGACGAATTTCAATGTGCTTTGTCTTCGAGTGCTGAACTGGGTTGTTGGCAATCTTGATGGTGCTTTCGTTGTCGCAGTAGAGTGGCACTTGCTTCAGATGAATGCCATAGTCTTTGAGTGTTTGCTTCATCCATAGAAGCTGAGCGCAGCAAGATCCAGCAGCAATGTATTCAGATTCAGCAGCGGAGAGAGATACACAGTTCTGCTTCTTTGAAGACCAACATAGAAGTGATCGTCCCAGAAAATGACATGTGCCTGATGTAGACTTGCGATCCACCTTGTCACCAGCATAATCAGCATCCGAGAATCCAACTAGATCAAACTCTGAGCCCTTTGGATACCATAATCCTAGTGTTGGGGTGTGAGCCAAATATCTGAGAATTCGCTTCACAGCTAAGTGATGTGATTCCTTTGGTGCCGCTTGGAACCGGGCACACATGCAAACACTAAGCATGATATCTGGCCTAGATGCACATAAATAAAGCAAGGAACCAATCATGGAGCGGTATACCTTTTGATCAAACTATTTACCATTGTCGTCGGGCCTAGATGATGTTTGGCTGGCATTGGCGTCGTGAAGCCTTTGCAGTCTTGCATTCCAAATTTCTTCAGGCAATCTTTGAGGTATTTCTCTTGAGATATAAAGATGTCGTTGCGTTGCTGACGTATTTGAAGACCAAGGAAGAACTTCAGCTCACCCATCATGGACATATGATATTGCTCTTGCATCATATATCCAAACTCTTCACTGCATTTCTGATTGGTGTAGCCGAAGATAATGTCATCCACATATATTTGGCACACAAACAGTTCACCATCATATGTCTTCGTGAAGAGAGTGGGATCGAGGGAACCAGGTTTGAAGCCTTTGCTCTTCAGGAAGTCTTTGAGTGTGTCATACCAAGCCCGAGGGGCTTGTTTGAGACCATACAGTGCCTTGTTGATCTTGTACACCATGTCAGGATGTTTTGGATCTTCAAAGCCAGGCGGTTGTGCAACATACACTTCTTCTTCAATCTTGCCATTGAGAAAAGCACTCTTCACATCCATTTGATACAGAAGAATGTTATGATGATTTGCATAGGCCAGCAGTATGCGTATGGCTTCAAGCCTAGCCACAGGAGCAAATGTTTCATCGAAGTCAATCCCTTCAATTTGAGTGTATCCTTGAGCAACGAGACGAGCTTTGTTTCTGACAACTTGACCATGCTCATCTTGCTTGTTGTGATATATCCATTTAGTGCCTATTATATTGTGCTTACGAGGATCAAGACACTTAACCAGTTCCCATACATTATTCAGCTCAAACTGTTGAACCTCTTCTTGCATGGCTTGAATCCATTCAGGTTCCATGAAGGCTTCATCAACTTTCTTGGGTTCAGATATGGAGATGAATGCGAAGTGCCCACAGAAATTTTCTAGCTGTGTTGCCCTTGAACGAGTGAGTGGACCTGGTGCATTGATGCTATCAATTATTCTCTCAATCTGTACTTCATTTGCAACATGAGGATGAACGGGACGAAGATTTTGCTCTTGCTGATCATTGTCATCGTTAGAAGGATTGTCTTCAGGCTGAGCATTGTCTTCAGGTTGATCAGGTGCGGAGATGATAAGTTCCTCTTCAGGCTGAGCTTCATATGGTATGATTTCTCCAGTTCCCATAAGTTTGATTGATTCACTGGATGGAACTTCATCTAGCACATTTGGCAGGTGCTCTCTTTGCGAGCCGTTAGTCTCATCGAACCGCACATCCACAGTTTCAACCACTTTATAGTGAAAGAGGTTGAAGACTTTGTAGGAGTGCGAATCCTTTCCATATCCAAGCATAAAACCTTCATGTGCTTTCGGTGCAAATTTTGAAGTGTGATGTGGATCCTTGATCCAGCACCTGGCACCAAATACTCTGAAGAAACTGACATTTGGCTTCTTGCCAGTAAGGAGCTCATAGGATGTCTTGTTTAGAAGCTTGTGAAGATAAACACGGTTGATGATATGGCATGCAGTATCAATGGCTTCAGGCCTGAACTTTCTTGGAGTCTTGTATTCATCAAGCATCATCTGGGCCATCTCAATAAGTGTTCTGTTCTTGCGTTCCACGACGCCATTCTGCTGCGGCGTGTACGGAGCTGAGAATTCATGTGTGATGCCCAAAGTATCAAGATAAGTATCTAGGCCAGTGTTCTTGAATTCAGTGCCATTGTCACTTCTGATGTGCTTGATCTTGATGCCATAGTTGTTCATGGCTCGATTGGCGAAGCGTCTGAAGACATCCTGCACTTCAGTCTTGTAGAGGATTATATGCACCCAAGTATATCTTGAATAATCATCAACAATGACAAAGCCATAGAGACAAGCAGTAGTAGTAAGAGTTGAGTAATGAGTGGGACCGAAAAGGTCCATGTGGAGCAGTTCGAAGGGTTGAGTCGTTGTCATGATTGTCTTCGAGGGATGCTTGGCCCTCGTCATCTTTCCTGCTTCACAGGCACCACATAAGTGATCCTTCTTGAACTTGATGCCCTCGATGCCTATGACATGCTTCTTTCTTGCAAGAGTGTGCAAGTTTCTCATGCCAGCATGCCCTAGCCTCCGATGCTAGAGCCAACACTCAGAAGCTTTTGCCAGAAGACATACGGCAAGTTGTGGTCCTGTTGAGAAATCTACCACGTACAAATCAACTTTCTGATACCCTTCAAAGACTAGAGACTTGTCAGATTCCATTAGAACAAGGCAGCGATATTTTCCAAACATCACAATCATGTTCAAATCGCAAAGCATTGAGACAGACATTAAGTTGAAACCAAGGGATTCAAGAAGCATGACTTTATCCATGTGTTGATCCCTTGAGATTGCAACTCTACCTAGACCCAATACCTTGCTTTTACCAGTGTCAGCAAATGTGATGTGACTTTTGTCAGATGGACGTAAGGTTGAGTCCATAAGAAGACTTCACTTGCCAGTCATGTGATTAGTACACCCACTATCAATAATCCATTCTGAAGCAGCTGGTGTCGTACCCTACAGTGCAGTTAGGGGGGTAGGCTTCACGAAGAGAATTGTGAAGCATACACATTTGACGAGCAAGTGGATTATGAAAGCTTAGATCGAGGTTAGGACTGATAGGGCAAGTAGCAAGCGACTCAGGAACAAAATACATAATAAGACCATTTGGGCATTTGATCTTGCACCCTACAAGATGTTTAAGGTCCCCAGCAATAGCTTCAGACGAATTTGATTGTCGGCTAGAGACCTTTCCCTGCAAAAGAGAGTTAAGCTTTCTTAGCCACCCACATCTTCAAGGGTGGCTTCGAAGCAATGAGTCTAAGTGCAGCATCTGAGAACTTTGGCTTTGGGGCCCTAGCAAAAAGTCTTGCAGGTGGACAATAGTACTCATAAGAATAAGCAGAGTAGTTCTTGGTCTTATGAACATGGCGGTTTGATGAAACGCGCTCATATTCATAGGCCTGAGTTTGGCTTCCCTGCAAAACAATTGCATTAGTGCGACTCAGGTGAGTCCTTTGTCTGTATGAAGCCTTTGGACCATATGAAGCATGTGGTCTGGGGTTTGTCTTCTTCACTTGTGGTGTCATGACGACATTCACAGGAAGATTCTCCAACAACCTTTTCGGCACCCAGACTTTCTTCATAGGTGGCCCATTCCTGCAGTTAGTACCAATATACCTGGCAAACACTTCACCATTCTGATTCTTAAACAGTTTATAGTTTGCATCAAATGATTCATCAACAATAATGGGATTAGCACAATTGAAGCCTGACAGGGTGGATGGATCCACTGAGGGTTCCTTTGCAGCAACACATGTGGTTTTGGGGTACTGCTCAGGTTTCCAGTAAGAGCCATCAGCATTCATTTTCCTTTCGAACCCAAGACCCTCTTTCCTAGGGTTTCGGTTCAGGATCTGCCTTTTGAGAACATCGCATAGTGTCTGATGCCCTTTGAGACTTTTGTACATCCCTGTTTCAAGCAATGTCTTCAACCTAGCATTCTCATCAGCAATAGCAGTGGTATCCTCAGCAGAGGGGTTAGTTACCACATCAACAGTTGAAGATATTGCAATAGTAGCAGCAGTAGAGCACCTAGCAACAGAAGTAGCATTGTCACGCTCAATGCATTTAAGACATGGTGGTTCAAATCCTTCCTGAGCGGAACTGATCTGTTTGGCGCGGAGTGACTCGTTTTCCTTTTGAAGATCTTCATGACCACTCTCAATTTCTCAAGATCTTGCTTCCTTTGAAGATAATCATAGGAAAGCTTTTCATGAGTTGTTGAGAGCGTTTCATGACGACTTTCAAATTCCTCATACTTAACATGAAGATTTTTTATGTCTTCAATTAAGGACTGAGATCGAGTCATTTCAGCGTCTAACAGGTCATCACTTTTGTCTAACAGTTTTTGAATATGTTCCATAGCTTTCTGTTGTTCA
This sequence comes from Triticum aestivum, assembly GCF_018294505.1. Taxonomy (NCBI): domain Eukaryota; kingdom Viridiplantae; phylum Streptophyta; class Magnoliopsida; order Poales; family Poaceae; genus Triticum; species Triticum aestivum. The sequence goes on along the minus strand of NC_057806.1, from coordinate 310,343,502 downwards.
GTTGCAATTTTAGCAAGTGTTTTATAGCTGGGTTTGGAACCACAATCAGAGTCATCTTCACTGGATTTTGATAGTGAGTAGTTTGTGTGTTTACCTTGGCACCACGTGCCATGAAGCAATAGGTAGGAGCGGAGTAGTCCTTGTAATTTGCATCGGTGTCGGTGATGAAGTCATTGTCTTCAGTGTTGAAGATGGACTTGGCAACGTATGCTGTAGCCAGACTCGCAACGCCAGAATCGGACTCCTCCTCAGACTCCACCTCCGCCTCCTCAGAAGCGGACTCCTCCTCTGAATCCATTTCCTTGCCAACAAATGTACGAGCCTTGCCAGATGAGCTCTTCTTGTGTGATGAAGACTTTGAGGAAGACTTGGAAGAAGACTTTGAGTATTTCTTCTTCTTCTTGTCGTCAGAGTCATACTCCTTGCTCTTCTTCTTCTTGTTGTTCTCATTGTCCCACTGCGGACACTCAGAGATGTAGTGGTCAGGTTTCTTGCACTTGTGGCATGTTCTCTTTTTGTAGTCATGAGCAGAAGCTTCATCATTCCTTGAGCTTGATCGTGAAGACTTTCTGAAGCCTTTCTTCTTGGTGAATTTTGGGAACTTCTTCACAAGCATAAAAAGATCCTTTCCAATGTCTTCAGGATCATCAGAACTGCTGTCAGATTCTTCTTCAGATGAGGAGACAGCTTTTGCCTGCAAGGCACGAGTTCGCCCATAGTTGGGACCGTAGATGTCTCTTTTCTCAGAAAGCTGAAACTCATTTTTGTTGAGCCTCTCAAGTATGTCAGACGAATCGAGTGTCTTGAAGTCAGGACGTTCTTGAATCATCAGGGCTAGGGTGTCAAACAAGTTGTCAAGTGATCTCAGGAGTGTCTTGACGACTTCATGCTTGGTGATCTCAGTAGCGCCGAGGGCTTGAAGCTCATTTGTGATGTTAGTGAGTCGATCAAACGTGAGCTGGACATTCTCATTGTCATTTCTCTTGAAGCGGTTGAAGAGGTTGCGAAGGACACTGATTCTCTGATCTCTCTGGGTTGAGACGCCTTCGTTGACCTTGGAGAGCCAGACCCAGACTAGCTTAGATGTTTCCAAAGCACTCACACGGCCATACTGTCCCTTGGTCAGATGACCGCAGATGATGTTCTTGGCAGTCGAGTCCAGTTGAACGAACTTCTTGACATCAGCAGCGGTGACACCTTCACCAGCCTTGGGAACGCCATTCTTGACGACATACCATAGGTCAACATCAATGGCTTCAAGATGCATGCGCATCTTATTCTTCCAGTAGGGATATTCAGTTCCATCAAAGACTGGCACGCAGCGAAGACTTTGATTATCCCTGCAGTCGACATAGCTCAAACTCCAGGTGGTTAAACCGAATCACACAGAACAAGGGAGTACCTTGCTCTGATACCAATTGAAAGTGCTAGTGATCGACTAGAGGGGGGTGAATAGGCGATTTTTATGAGAGTCTTCAAAACATGGAAGTTTCAAAGACAAACGATAGAAATAAACCTATTCCCATGCAGCGGAAGGTAGACTACACTAAGCAAGCCATAGTCAAGTATTCAATGAAGTGAAAGCACAATGACTAATAGCAGCTAGGCAGTGAAGATCGGGTAGGAAGATAGTGTGAAGTCAATCAGAACAAGCAGTCACTCAGTGAAGAGAAAAGATAATGCAATCATACAATGACTTCACAAGGACCAACAGTAAGTAAAGGAAAGGGAATGATGAAACCAGTGACTCGTTGAGGACAATGATTTGTTGGACCAGTTCCAGTTGCTGTGACAACTGTACGTCTGGTTAGGGAGGCTGAGATTCAACTCAGAAGACCGAGTCTTCACCTTATTCCCCTTGAGCTAAGGACACCCAGTCCTCGCCCAATCACTCTGGTAAGTCTTCAAGGTAGACTTCCAAACCTTCACAGACTTTGTTCACCGGTGATCCACAATGACTCTTGGATGCTCAGAACACGACGCCTAACCGGCTGGAGGATTCACAATCCTCAAGTGTAATAAGTCTTCAGATCACACAGACAGGAAGACTTCAGTGATGCCTAACACTCTTTGGCTCTGGGTGTTTAGGGCTTTATCCTCGCAAGGAATTCTCTCTCAAAGGCTTCGAGGCGGGTTGCTCTCAAACGACAAAAGTCGTGCACTAACTCCGAGCAGCCAACCGTTTATGGTTGTAGGGGGTGGGCTATTTATAGCCACTAGGCAACCCGACCTGATTTGTCCGAAATGACTCTGGGTCACTAAGGAACTGACAAGTGTTCCAAGGGTCAGATTTCAAACACACACGACAACTTTACTTGGGCTACAAGCAAAGCTGACTCATCCAACTCTGAATAAGATTTCCTCTCATAGTCTTCACTCGAAGACATAGGATTTTGGTTAAGCATCACTTCAGTCATTCTGACTGGTTCTCTTGGACCCCACTTAACAGTATGGTGGTTCCTATGACTCAACAAAGAAGAAAAAGAACGACGAAACTGCTAAGTCTTCGCGCTCCATAGTCTTCACGCGATGTCTTCTCTTGTCATAGTCTTCAATGTGAATGTCTTCACATACCACCTTTGACTTCAATGTCTTCATACATTTTTAGGGGTCATCTCTGGTAGGAAAACTGAATCAATGAGGGACTTCAACCTGTGTTATCCTGCAATTCTCACAAACACATTAGTCCCTCAACCAGGTTTGTCGTCAATACTCCAAAACCAACTAGGGGTGCCACTAGATGCACTTACAGTGGGGATGATGCAACCCGAGGGGCACCCCCAGCGAGGTAAGCTTAGAAACATAAGCAGAAAGGATACATGCCACAGGGACGGACCCATGTGGCCTGGGAATAGTGCAGCCCAAGGGGCGCTCCCAGCTTAAATGAACTTGGAAGATGTCACTTGGGTCTGTAGACGAAGTAGAGGTGGTGCAGCTAAAGCCGCGCGTTGAAGGAATGACTCCTCATGAGCCACCAGGGTCCTAAGCCTCGGGAGGCTCTAGGGGCTCAGGAGGTTCCCTGAAGGTCGTCGCCATCTCCTCCAGAACGGCGTGGAGCCTGGCCTCCTGTGCCACCAGGACTTGCTGCACATTGCGTCGATGGGTCGACGCCACGCTCGGCAAGCCGAAGGGCATGCGAACGAAGTTGTGTGGTGGACCCTCACAGCGGCCCGCGCGTGATGGCCAGAAGCACTCCTGAGATGCGGCCCTGTTGAGCCCTGGGATGTCGACGCAGGCGCGCAGCTCAGCACCCTCGCCTGGGTGGTGAGCCACACTCTGTGAACAGTTGTCGCCACGCATGGCCTTTGCGTCTTTTAGCTCCTGGGTGGTCTTGGCGATGAACTCCCGGGTGGTGGGCATTCCTCGCCCCATGCTCTCCTGAGGAACACGTGCCGTGAAGCATGCTTCCAAGTGGTGCCCAAGCGCCTCCCTCGTGAGACTGGCAAGGTCGGAGGCCCTCCAGAAGAGAGCCCCCGAGCCCTGCCTGAGGAGGGCGCCAGGCGCGCTTTCCTATGCGGTGGAGGGAGGCACCCCTGGAGCGGGCGCCGATCCTGGCGAGGCTCCTGAGGCGACGCCATCTTCTTGGGGTCCTGCACGGCGCGGTAGCTTCTTCTTGGGGATGGCCTCCGGAGGGCCTTCACTTCTGCTATCAGGGTTGTCGATTGCCGCGGCTTGGAAGGCGCGCTCAAGGGAGCACACCGCATCCCTTTCTTCACATGGGACCGTGATGATCCCCTCGCTTCCTGGCATCTTGATAATGTTGTAGCCGTGGTGAGTGACTGCCATGAACTTGGCCAGGGCTAGATACCCGAGGATGGCATTGTACGGCAGGCGGATGTGCGCGACATCGATGTCGATGAGCTTGGTGCGGTAATTCTTGCGCTCCCCGAAGGTGACAGGCAGGCAGACTTGCCCTATTAGTGTGGTGGAACCGTCAGTCACTCCTGAGAAAGGCTTGGTTGGCTGGAGGTGCTCATAGGGCACTTGGAGGCTGTCGAATGTGTCGGCGGATAGGACGTTGAGCCCTGCGCCGCCGTCGATGAGAGTCTTGGTGACTTGCACATTGATGATGACTGGGGAGCACAACATAGAGAGTGTGCCAGCGATGGCTGCGCACTTGAGCTGGTCGGCCGAGCTGAAGGTGATGGCGCATTGGGACCACCGGAGCGGGCGCATGGCCTCGAGCTTGGGGAGCGCTGCGTTTACTTCACGAGCAAACTATTTGAAGATGCGCTGAGAGACTGAGGACTGAGCGCCGCCCAGGATGCAAGCGACCACGCGCGGCTCCTGGAAGCCCCCAGTCGCCTCGTCCTAGTGGTGGTCATCGTTCCTCCTTGGTGGCGGCAACGGGGGAAGACCAGCGTTGCCCTGGGGGCGATCCTCACGAGGCGGGTCCCTCCAGGCGCCCTCGTGAGGTTGGTCCTGCCAGCGGTCCTCGCGAGGCCGGTCACGCCACTCTTGGCGCGGGCCACGGTCGTCCCAGCGTCCGCCTCCGCGTCCTCCTCCATGGCCGTAGCCCCGGTTGTTGCGCTCGGGGCGTCAGCCGAAGCGTCCTTCCCGAATGGCTCTGAGCTCTTAACAGTCGTTGGTGTTGTGGGTGTTCAGGTTGTGGAAGGCGCAGAATGGGCGGCCATTCTTGGATGACTCGGGCTGATCTCTGCCTCGCTTGGTGTCGGGCTCTGCTGCGAGCACTACTGCCTCTTTACGCTTCACGTCCTTGGCCTTGGCTTTCTTTTCCTCCACTCTTGGAGCTGGCAGCTCGACGAGAGAGAGGCGCTCCTCCTCGGCTCTTGCGCACCTGGTCGGAAGGTTGAACAGCTCCTGAGATGTGCAAAGCTCCTCATGGATAGCCAGCTCTTCCTTCATCTTGACGTCGCGGACGCCGTCGGAAAACACGGAGATAATGGCCTCGTCCGTGACCCTAGGGATCTTGAGGCGGGTGTTGTTGAAGCGCTGAATGTACTTCTGGAGGGTCTCTCCTAGCTGCTGCTTGATGCGGCATAAGTCGCCCGCGACCGGTGGGCGGTCACGAGTGCCTTGAAAGTTGGCAACGAAGCGGTCGCGCATCTCGTCCTAGGAGGAGATCGAGCCGTGCTGCAGGTTCAAGAGCCAGGAGCGAGCCCCATCCTTGAGAGCCATGGGAAACCAGTTCGCCATGACTTTTTCGTCGCCATTGGCCCCTTCGATGCTCAACTCATAGAGCTGTAGGAACTCCGCGGGGTCGGCAGTGCTGTCGTACCGAGGAGGCAGATCTGGCTTGAGCTTGCCTGGCCAGGCAACGCTACGCAGCTCAGGGGTGAAGGCGCGACAGCCTGCCGTGGTTGTCGGGGCCCGCTTTGGGGGCGGAGCTTGGTCTTGGCGAGGTACGCGTTGTGCCACCGCAGGCGGCGCGCGGTCTTGACGAGGTGGCGCGAGGAGCGCTGGTGCAGCTTCTCGCGGCCACGGGATTTCTTGGCAGCTCCTTTCTTCACGCGCGGGCGCCGGGCACGGCGTATCATGTCGCGGAGGCGCGCGCCATGGCGCCAAGGCACCGTCTTGGGGTCGAGGCGGTGGAGGGACACCGTGAGCCCCATCGCCCGTGGCCTGCTAAGGGGAAGGCAGAGAGTGCGACGGTGCTAGAGAGCCCCCCGCGGCACGGACGAGCTCGACGACGCGGTCGAGCCACTCCTCATAGACGTCGTCGACAGGGCCGTAACATAGGAGCTCGTTCGCCGCGATGAGCGCGGCCCGTGCCTCCATGGGAGTGCGGTGAACGTGAGACGAAGAGCCAGCAGGGGTGAGCGATGGAGTAGCGGTGCGGTCGTCCTGCCACACCGAAGGATGTTGTGAGGACGCCTGTTGCTCGTTTCCCACCGGGCCGGTGGCAGCGTTGGCAGCGGGGGACGGAGAACGACGAGGCCGCCCACCGACGGGAGCCATCTCAGCGACGCGGGTGGTGAGGGCGGCCCGACGCTCAGCTCAAGCGCGGCGAGCATCCGACATGGAGACGACGGAGCGACGGAGCGACAAACTGATGGAAGGGAAGCTACGGCGCAACCCTACCTGGCGCGCCAAATGTCGGGGTATGGGGTCCTAGCAAACCCTTAAGGTTCGAACACTGGGGTGCACGCGAAGTCTGTCCCTCCAACCGATCTACGCGCTAGCTCGCTAGGATCTCGCGGACGAACTCGACGAACTCACAACACAGAAGGACACGCGGTTTATACTGGTTCGGGCCACCGTTGTGGTGTAATACCCTACTCTAGTGTGGTGGTGGTGGATTGCCTCTTGGGCTGATGATGGACAATACAAGGGAAGAACGGCCTCCCGAGGTTGAGGCGTTCTTGTGCTCGGCGAGCTTGCGTGCGTGGGAGTGGTCTCTCTCAAGCTAAGATGATCTCGTCCCCTTTCTGTGGTGGCTAGTACTATTTATAGAGGCCTTGGTCCTATTCCCAAATATCGAGCGGGAAGGGAGCCAACAATGGCGGGCTAATTTGAAGGGGGGCAGCTAGTACAAGCTATCCTGACAAAAGTAGTCTTCGCATGTACAAAGTTCTGGCGGTGACACTGTTCTGTGTTCCACGGTGACCTCCGTCTTGAAGTCCATGGTCTTGGTCTTGTTGCACCGAAGTGGCAACCTTTGCCTGAGGCCTCGGTACTCACGGCTGCGCTGGCCCCCTTTGCACCAAAAAGGAAACAAGGACATTGTGCGCGCTGGCGCCCGCCTGGCGTCGATCGTCACGGCTCATGTCACAAGAGCCTCGTGAGGTTCGCCTCGCCTTGATATCTCCGCTCCTCATGAGCTTGCCTAGCTAGGACACTCCAGAGGAGGTCTTGCGTCATCCGCCTCGCGAGGCTTGGCCCCTCGCGAGGGTCTTGGGTGCTTTGTTGGTGAAGATGGGTCGTATGGCCTGCTGGCTCAGCCACGCCGCGGGCAGCAGGCAGGCAAGTCTGGGGACCCCCGTTCCCAGAACGCCGACAGGCTCGGGTAAGAAATAACTGAGGCACGCAGAGACGACGATGTATCCCGAAGTTCACACCCTTGCGAATGCTAATCTCCGTTTGGAGCAGTGTGAAGGCACAATGCTCCCCAAGAAGCCCCTAGGGCCACCGTAATCTCCTCAAGCCCTCGCACAATGCAAGATGCCATGATTCCACTAAGGGACCCTTGAGGGTGGTCACCGAAACTGTACGAATGGCAACCCTTGGGGGCGGTCACCGAACCCGTACACTTTGGCAACCCTTGGGGGCGATCACCGGAACCCGTCAAATTGCTCGGGGTGATCACCACAACCTAATTGGAGACCCCGACGCTTGCCCAGAGCTTTAAACCACAATGATTGAGCTCCAAACACCACCAACCGTCTAGGTCACTGAGGCACCCAAGAGGAACAAGCTCAAGGGTACGGAGCACCCAAGAGTAATAAGCTTCTCAACTTGAAACTTACATGTATCACCATGGAGAACTCAAACCGATGCACCAAATGCAATGGCAAGGCCACACGGAGTGCCCAAGTCTTTCTATCCCAAATCCCACCAAAGCAACTAATGCTTGGGAGGAAAATGAGAGGAAGAACAAGAAGGAGAACACCAAGAACTCAAAGATCTAGATCCAAGGGGTTCCCCTCACATAGAGGAGAAAGTCATTGGTGGAAATGTGGATCTAGATATCCTCTATCTTTTCCACCCCCAAACTAGCAAGAATCCATGGAGGGATTGAGAGATAGCAATCTCGGAGAAGGTCAACAATGGGGGAAGAACACGAGCTCAAAGAATAAGGTTCATTGGGGAAGAAGACCCCCTTTTATAGGTGGGGAAAATCCAACTGTTATGCTCAGAGCCCGCACAGAGTGGTACTACCGCTCATGGGAGTGGTACTACCGCTAGGGCGGTGGAAGCCCTTTGAAAAACAACAGCGAGGAGGCAAAAGCCCAGTAGAACCGCCGGAGCGGTACTACCGCTAAGGGTGGCAGTATTACAGCTTGCGAGCGGTACTAAAAAAATACATCTGTGCTTACCACCACTGGACTTAAGATGAGTTTTTGGTCTGGAGCGGAAGTAGCCACTGAAGTAGCCCAAGAGCGGTAGTAAAACATTACATCCCCTCCAAGCGGTAGTACCGCTCGCATGAGTGGTAGTACCACCGTAGGCTTTTAAGGACACCAAAACTGACACAACTTCTGCAAACGGACTCCGAATTCAACGAAACCAAGTTTGTTGGGAAGCTAGTGACAAGGGCTAACACAATATTAATAGAAATAACAATAAGAAGGAAATTAGAAAAAGCCCATAAGAAAATGGTGAGAACCCTTCCTCAAATAAGACCGGTAAAACCTCCAACACCGAAAACGCAATAGAAGAAGCATGTGAACTCTGTTTTCGAAGAACTCGATCTTGTCAAGAAGATGACCATAAGCTCCAAATCTCACAAGGAGAAAACCAAACAAGAACCAAGAAAGATGATGCAAGCATGCAATGGTTTGAGCTCTTTACGAACGGTACAATCAAGCTACTCACTTGAGAGCCCCCCTTGATAGAACGACAATCGATCCTATAACCCGGTATCCAAACTACCCCCATGAGACCGGTAAAATAGAGAACCTATCAAGCCAAACCTTTGCCTTGCACAAAGTCCACTTGAGCTAGATGTAGGCGATCTTGACTTCCTCAAGTAGGACCACCTTTCTTGATTGTGTTGGCTCGGTGAAGACTAGTAGATTGATCCCCCATACTCCACTATGGGTGACCCACTCTTCGGCACATCTTCACAAGTCCATTGTCACCACAATGGACGGCAATCTTCAAGCACTTGATCTCTTCGTGATGCATCACTTGAACGTGCACACCGCAACCTAACCCAACAAAGAACTCTCACGAAGACCATGGGTTAGTACACAAAGTGTAATTGACAATGCTTACCATACCACGAGATCACTTGATCCCTCTCGGTACATCTTCTACACTTTGTGTATTGATAAACTTGATTCACTCTTTGACTTAGTCTTGATCAACCTCTCACATGACCAATATTTAGGTAATTCCTTTAATAGCACCTTGGTCATCACAAACTCTCCTTGAAACTAGCAAATGGACTCCAAGAAAAGCCTATGAACAAATCCTTCAAATATAACTCAAGGCAACCATTAGTCCATAGAGATTGTAATTAATTACCAAAACCAAACATGGGGGCACCACATGTTCTTTCAGTCTCCCCCATTTTGGTAATTGATGACAATCACTTTCAAGAGAGTTTATATAAGGAAATATGCAGCACCATGCAATGCAAAGCAATAAGAAACAACTCTCTAATCTTCTCCATAAAACTCTCTGAAACTTCTCCCCCATTGGCATCGATTTCCAAAATGGGAGAAAATCTTAGAAGGCCAATATAAATTGTGTTCCTCCATAAATTGTCTATTTCTCAACAAGAGAGTGGAATGCAATACACATATCCAACGGGAAATACTTGGAGGAAGACAAACTATATTGAGGCCCAAAGATTGCAAGAGAATGATATGGCACAAAGACATAACAAAGAGAGAAATAAGCAATCAAGCAATCAAAAGATACCAATTGAAGCAAGCTATCAAAAGACACCAATTGAACCAACTAGACCAATGATCCTACGTGCCACATGAATAAAAGATATTATGATATGAGCAAAGGAGTGTTCTAGAGAAGCTAGATAAGCTCCCCATGATTTGTGCACAATTTAGTTTTGTAATTGGATACAATGAGCACAAAATAGGATCATCACTCCCCCAAGATCAAAAGAACCTCACGACAAGTGCAAGAGAGCAACAGAGTGTTCTAAAGACACTAGTGAAGCTCCCCATGATTTGTGCACTCCTTACAATATTTGCATTAGGATACCAAGTGCACAAAATAAGATCATCACTCCCCTAAAATCAATAGAAACTCACAACAAGTGCAAGTGAGCATGTAGGAAACAAAGCCTAGCACTTGCAACAAACAAATGGTTGAGCAACATATAAAAGAGGCAACTTAAGAGTAGGCTCAACCAAATGATGTGTGTGAGTCATGGCAAAGCACTTGGGAAGACTAATGTAAGGGTGAGAATTAAGTATCAACATAGTCTTGAATAGTGGAGATACAAGGTGCATGACATGTCCTTCCCACACACACCAAGCAAATGGGTTCACAAGCACTCTAAATATGCAAAATGAATAAGCAACACTTGTGATAACCCATGGTGAAGAAAGAAAATGATAGCTTTGTCAAGAGGAGGGATACCAATCAAAATGGCAAAAGCCTCATCAAGACAAGCAAGAGAAAAAATATCTTCACCACAACAGAGTGCATCAAGATGCAATGATATAAGACCCGCACTCAAGATAAATCCTTTCACATAACCACAAAGGAAAGGTGGACATGAAAGAATAAGGATATCAACTACAGATGTAACTTCTCTCTAGTGTATAAGGTTCTAGGTAGATGAAAATCATGATGATATCAATCCACAAAGAAAGATATACACATGAAATAGTTACAAAAAAGAAAAAAAAGATATCCACAAGGAAGTCATAAATATACCAATAAGAAATTTGCTTGAGAGCATAGCACATGGATAGATATGATCTTATTGTATATAAATGAATTCCAACCACACGAACATCAAAGACATCACAACTAGCAACAAGAGATCATTGTTGGGGTGCTTTGAGAAAGGAGACAAGTATCACAAGAAAGAATGAATAACATGCCATGATACAACCTACACAAGGTTGATGCAAGAAATGTGTGCATGAAGTATATGAAGATACTTGTTACCAAGTTAACATTGGAAGGATGTAGGAGATACCAATTGAAGGTAGATAGTAGTTCATTGATAATCCTAGCTTGACTCCAAGAAGCACATGGTGACAACACCTTCCTTGTGAGTGAGCTGAGCATCCAATGCATCTCCAATTGTTCCTAGAACAACAACACAAACTAAATGGTACCCAAACTCATTGGGACCAAAGAGTTAGAAACACCAATACATAGGACAAACTCCACAAACATATGTGCGTATAGAAATGGAAATGAATTTCATGCACATCTCATCCAAATTGAGACTTGGTGGAGTTTCCCCTATATATTGGATCAAAGAAAGAAAACATGCCAAATAAAATAGATGAAGTGACTATGCATGCTCAAGACTTTCAAGAAGCGATACCAAATGAGAAAGAAATACCAAGAGAAAATAGATTACCAAATGGAGAAATCATCACTTGGAAGATGTCATTAAACGATACATCAAGGAATGAGATATCCATTGGCACACTCAAAAGGAAAGAAATCAAACTCCCAAAAGAGAGGATGGTTCCAAACAAACCAAGCCCTCTACAAAGTTTCATGATGGCACAAAGTACCAAAAATAAACGGCTTGCCTTCCACCAACACACACTTGATAAGGATCACAAGATGAGAGTTTTATAGAAAATAGGATAGCTCCCCGAAGAGTAGTGCATTATAGAGAATTTGCATTTGAATACAAAATGCACAAGGTGGTATCACCACTTTCACTATATCTAGAAAACACTAGACAAGATCAAGAAAACAACAAGATCCACAAGTGACACGGAAGTCAATGGGAGTTGACACAATTTTGGCAAGAAATAAGACAAAAAAGAACGAAAGACAATGTAAATATGATCAACAATATCTACCACATATATGATTACAAATTTTCAAGAGACAATAAGTATTTGGAAATAATTCATAGTGGTAGAATGCAAAGATATCCAACATCATCTTCACACCAAACACACATGCAAATTTGCAACTTGTAGAGCTAACATGCAACCTAGGAACAAGATAATTTACAATATCAATTCTAAGTGACAATATCTCAAATATACACATTTTCTAGGCTTGTAATGTGCACATAAAATATTACTCCCCCATAATGTGATACCAATGAAAAACTTAACAAGATGCAAAAGAGGACCAAGAGATAATTAACCAAATAGAATTTGAATTTCTCATGAGAAGACATACCACGTAGAGACTATATAATCTTGTAATATCAATACTAGATGGTATTACTCATGCACACACATTTATAGGATTGTGAGGTGCACAAAGCACCCCACTCCCCCAAAACGGGATGTTCTATTAATCTCTCACAAGAGCCAACTAAGATACAAACAAGATGCAAAAAGGATCAACACAACACTCACATGTACATGATGTGCAAACCATCATGCACAAACTTGATTACTCAAGTTAAGAAAATTGGAAGCACACCATATACAAACACATGCAAGGAACAAAACCAAAACATGCAAAAGAGCAAGTAACTTTCAATGTAAACAATTTAAGCACAAGTTACCGCAAGGAGGAACATTGGATATAAGATAGAAACTTGGTAATCCGAATGACTTGGCTTGAGACAATATGAATGGTGAAGACCCCTAATTCTTCACAAGGTAGCCAAGTCTCCAATGCCCTCCAACAACACCTATTGATCAAGTTTGAGCTAGTTGGTCCCCAAGCAAGTTGGGTCCTAAGAGGTTAGTCACAATAGGCTTAGCAACCCAAATGGTTCTTTCCTTGACACCACTTTGAGTACCAACAAACTTGGCAAACACATTTCCAACCTTATCCTTCCCAAGAGAATAGATATTATCAATAATAATTGGGTTGGATAAGTTACCACTAGTGCATGAAGAAGCGACGCGACCTTTCTCACGACATAAGTAGCAACGTCTACTCTTCATTTTCTTCTCACTTGATTTCTCAACAAGAGAAGTATTAACTTGAGTCTTCTTGGGAAGTGGCCTTTCTTCAACTTGAGGTTGAGCATGAGATTGGACTTGTGCCCTCTTCCCTTGTTGCTTGTGACTGATGGCCTTCTTCTTCAATGGGCAAGATCTAACACGATGCCCTTCAATTTTGCACTTGAAGCAAATAATCTTGGCCAAATTCTTGAGTTGTTCTTGGCCCTTCTTCTTGTTTCTCTTGGACTTCCTATTATTGGAGTTGAATCCAAGTCCACCTTTGTCATTAGGGGATTTTTGCACACTCAAGATATTGTTGAGTGTGGACTTCCCTTCATGACACTTTTCCATGTCTTTCTTTAAAGAAGTGACTTGGTCCTTGAGCTCTTTGATTTCCTCTACATGATTAGTATCAACACAAGTGCTAGAGGAAGTATAAGCTTCATCGTTAGAGCAACAAGGCAAGGAAAGCAATTCATCACAAGATGTGCCAATGTTATGCATAGATGAATTACAAGGACTAGCACATGGCAATATAGCATTTTGACTTGAATTAGTGCTAATATCCACATGAGACTCACTAGATGTTACCTTGATAATCATAGCCTCATGAGCTATCTTTAGCACATTATGGGATACTAGAAGATCATCATGAGAGCTTGTGAGCTTTACATGACTTTTTTTCCAATTTCCTATAATTGCTAGATAACAACTCAAGTTGAGCCCTTAGCTCAACATTCTCCTTAAAAATGGATGCTTCACAAGATGTAGAGTTAGTAGCACAAGCATCATCATTAACAACAAGAGGAGAAGACAACTTGGCAAGCTCTTTTGAATATGAAGCTTTAAGTTGAGCATGAGACTCGGTGAGTTTGATGAGCTCACTTTTAATGACCCTTGAGCCATTTTCGAGGTGCTCAAAGTCCTCAAGGAGTTTAGCATGTGCAAATTCAAGCTTCTCATTTTTAGTTTCAAAATAGTTGGCCACCTCAAGAGCTCTATCATGAGATTCCCTCACTCTAGATAATTCTAGAGCAAAAGTCTCCTCAAGAGATTCCTTGGTGGTTTGTTCAAGTTCAAGAGCTTGAGAGAGGTCCGCGATCTCATTAGCGTAATCAAGCTCACGACCTTCCATTTTATCAATGGTGACCTCATGCTCCTCTAGATGAGGTTCCAACTCCTCAATGTATTTCTTGCCCTCAATTGCAATAGACATGATTTCCATGAAGTTGGAACGAGCAATTTTATTCTTATGAAGAGATTTAAAAATCATTTCCCCCTTAATTTTTAAGGAGGCAACATTATCATTCTCTTCATAATTATCAACATCATCATCATTCTTATCATCATCATTCTTACCATCATCATTCTTACCATCATCAATATCATCACAAGATGTATTGGGATTCAAACTGGGAGATACCTTTGAAGCCTTAGCCATAAGGCAAAACGCAATACATGATCATGTAGGATCCCTTGAAGCACCATTAAAGACCACATCTTGTTCCATGGGGTGTTGGGTCTCCTCTACATTGTTAGCACAACAATTCGAGGAAATAAATGCATTTTTATCATGGCAACAAGATATAGCAAGCATATCATCATGAGATTTAGTCAAGCAATTTCTACATGATATGCAAGGACTATCAATGCAAGCATGTGAAACATCTAGAGTGCTCGAAGTGTTAAGGTCCAAAGATGAAGCATTGCAATAATATAGTGATGAAGGATCATCAACAATAAGTCCACTATCATTATTACAATGAACACCACTACTCACAATATCATTACCTTGTGGAAAACCACATGTAGGTGAAGTACAAGAAGTTTAGAATACTATACGACTGGGGGTGGAGGAGTACAACCATCCCCTCCAAACTTGGACACACCATATTTATCTTGAAGCTTTGTCCACAACTCATGAGCATCCCGGAACGGCATGAGTTGAAATATAACTACATTGCTCAAAGCATCGAAAAGCACATTATAATCTTGAGCATTGAGATAAGAGTTTTTCTCATCCTCTAAAGATAATCTTTGGGGATCCTTTGGAGGAGAAAACCCCATATCTACAATTCTCTCTAAATTTGGGTCCATGACCCTAAAGAGATTAAGCATGCGAATTACCCAAACATCAAAATTTGCGCCATCAAAACTAAGAGTGTCAGAGAATCCTAAACCCCTGGTCGACATCCTTACTCTCTAGGCGGTTAAGCCTTATAAAGAGAGACGAGGCTCTGATACCAATTGAATGATCGTGGATGTCGCCTAGAGGGTGGTGAATAGGTTCTTTAAAATAATTATGGTTTAGGCTTGAACAAATGCAGAATAAACCTAGCGGTTAATTTATCAAGCACAAAACCTACAACAACTAGGCTCACCAACAACTTATGCTAAGCAAGATAAACTACTAGCTGATAGCAAGATATATGACAAGAAACAATATGGCTATCACAAAGTAAAGTGCATAAGTAAAGGGCCCGGGTAAGAGATAACCGAGGCACGCAGAGACGACCATGTATCCCAAGTTCACACCCTTGCGGATGCTAATCTCTGTTTGGAGCGGTGTGGAGGCATAATGCTTCCCAAGAAGCCAATAGGGCCACCATAATCTCCTCACGCCCTTGCACAATGCAAGATGTCGTGATTCTACTAAGGGACCCTTGAGTGAGATCACCAAACCCGTACAAATGGCAACCTTTGGGGGCGCTCACCGAACTCGTATACTTTGGCAACCCTTGGGGCAGTCACCGGAACCCGTCAAATTGCTCGGGGTGATCTCCACAACCTAATTGGAGACCCCGACGCTTGCCCGGAGCTTTACACCACAATGAACTCTGAACACCACCAACCGTCTAGGGCACCGAGGCACCCAAGAGGAACAAGCTCAAGGGTATCAAGCACCCAAGAGTAATAAGCTTCTCAACTTGAAACTTCCACGTATCACCATTGAGAACTCAAACCGATGCACTAAATGCAATGGCAAGGGCACATGGAGTGCCCAAGTCCTTCTCTCCCAAATCCCACCAAAGAAACTAATGCTAGGAGGAAAATGAGAGAAAGAACAAGAAGGAGAACACCAAGAACTCCAAGATCTAGATCCAAGGGGTTCCCCTCACATGGAGGAGAACATGATTGGTGGAAATGTGGATCTAGATCTCCTCTCTCTTTTACCCCCAAAACTAGCAAGAATCCATGGAGGGATTGAGAGATAGCAAGCTCGAAGAAGGTCAATAATGGGGGAAGAACATGAGCTCAAAGAATAAGGTTCATTGGGGAAGAAGACCCGCTTTTATAGGTGGGGAAAAATCCAACTGTTATGCTCACAACCCGCATAGAGCGGTACTACCGCTAGGGCGGTGGAAGCCCTTTGAAAAACAACAGCGAGGAGGCAAACGGCCGGTAGAACCGCCAGAGTGGTACTACCGCTCATCCTCATGGTACTAACGCTAGGGGTAGCGGTACACCAATAGGGGTAGCGGTACTACTGCTTGCGAGCGGTACTAAAAAAATACACCCGTGCCTACCAGCACTTGACTTAAGACGAGTTTTTCGTCCGGAGCGGAAGTAGCCATGAAAGTAGCCGCGGTAGTACCGCTCCAAGTGGTAGTACTGCTCCCAAGAGCGGTAGTAAAGAATTACATCCCGTCCAAGCGGTAGTACCACTCCCATGAGCGGTAGTACCGCTGCAGCCTTTTTAAGGACACCAAAACTGACACAACTTCTGCAAACGGACTCTGAATTTAACGAAACCAAGTTTGTTGGAAAGCTAGTGACAAGGGCTAGCACAATCTTGATAGAAATAACAATAAGAAGGAAATTAGAAAATTCCCATAAGAAAATGGTGAGAACCCTTCCTCGAATAAGACTGATAAAACCTCCAACACCGAAAACGCAATAGAAGAAGCATGTGAACTCCGTTTTCGAAGAACTCGATCTTGTCAAGACGATGACCATAAGCTCCAAATCTCACAAGGAGAAAACTAAACAAGAACCAAGAAAGATGATGCAAGCATGCAATGGTTTGAGCTCTTTACGAACGATACGATCAAGCTACTCACTTGAGAGCCCCCCTTGATAGAACGACAATCGATCCTATAACCCGGTATCCAAACTACCCCCATGAGACCGGTAAAATAGAGAACCTGTCAAGCCAAACCTTTCCCTTGCACAAAGTCCACTTGAGCTAGATGTAGGCGATCTTGACTTCCTCAAGTAGGACCACCTTTCTTGATTGTGTTGGCTCGGTGAAGACTAGTAGATTGCTCCCCCATACTCCACTATGGGTGAGCCACTCTTCGGCACATCTTCACAAGTCCATTGTCACCACAATGGAAGGCAATCTTCAAGCACTTGATCTCTTCGTGATGCATCACTTGAACGTGCACACCGCAACCTAACCCCACAAAGAACTCTCACGAAGACCATGGGTTAGTACACAAAGTGTAATTGACAATGCTTACCATACCATGAGATCAGTTGATCCCTCTCGGTACATCTTCTACACTTTGTGTGTTGATAAACTTGATTCACTCTTTGACTTAGTCTTGATCAACCTCTCACATGACCAATATTTAGGTAATTCCTTGAATAGCACCTTGGTCATCACAAACTCTCCTTGAAACCAACAAATGGACTCCAAGAAAACCCTATGGACAAATCCTTCAAATATAACTCAAGGCAACCATTAGTCCATAGAGATTGTCATTAATTACCAAAACAAAACATGGGGGCACCGCATGTTCTTTCACCAAGGACATACATTGGCAAAAGCTTCAAGACTCTAGAATTTTGGTGAAGTGATCAAAGATCAGAATGAGTCTATAGGAAGGCCAATACTATTAAAAGGGTATGAGGCTTTTATCATTAGTCATTTGCTCATGTGCTTAAAGATATTGCTCCAAAATCTTCAATCACTTTCTCAATATCCAATTTGTCCAAAACCCTAAGTTTGTTACCGGTCCCACTGAAACCTATGCATACGGACCCACTGAGATACATCAGACAAAGCCATAAGCCTAATAGAAACTTAGTTCTACTAAGATGACATTTGGTCCCACCGAAGTGCACGGACCAAGTTTCTATAACCCATCGTGTTCACTTCGGAATTACTGAGTGAAACCGATCAGAATTACCAAGATGAAGAATCTCCTTAGGTCATCACATATCGGTCCCACTGAGTGGATTCGTCTGGTCTCACCGGAACGTCTAACATTCGAATCGTTTACACTAGTCGGTCTCACCAAGATTGACTTTCAATGTCACCAAGTTGTGCATAAAGTTTGTAATGGCTAGATCTTTGGTGATGGATATAAATACCCCCACTCACACCACCTACTCTCGGTGAGAGCAACCAGGACGAAGCTAAATTTCTCATATCCATTTTCTGAGAGAGAACCACCTACACTTGTGTTGAGATCAAGGAATTCCACTCCAACCATTTGATCCTTCATTTCTTGCCCCCTCAAATTGCTTTCCACTCCAATCCTTCTCCGACCACCATGCCAAATCTGTGAGAGAGTGATTGAATGTTGAGCAGACTATCTTTTGAAGCACAAGAGCAAGGAATTCATCACAAGAACAACATATGTTACCTTTTGGAGAGTGGTGTCTCCTAGATTTGTTAGGTTTCGCTTGGGAGCCTCCAAATCTTGTGGGGTTGAACCAAGGAGTTTGTAAGGTCAAGGAGATTGCCTACTTCGTGAAGATCTACCCCTAGTGAGGCTAGTCCTTCATGGGGCGTAAGCCATGATGGAATAGACAAGGTTGCTTCTTTGTGGGCCCTTCATGGACTCGCGCAGTCGTTATCCTCCGTGGGTTGAAGTCTCCATCAACGCGGATATATGATAGCACCACATATCGGAACCATATCAAAAATTACCATTTCTTCATTGCGTTTGATATCTCTAATCCCCTCCTATGTTCATATGCAAAGTCTTTACTTTCCGCTGCCTACTATCTAGACTTGCATGTGTAGGGTGTTGCTTGACTTGTGATTGTTGCTAAAACTTGCTTACGACTAAAATTGGAAAAAGGCTAGGTTTTTATTTGGTCAAGTAGTATAATCACCTCCCGTCTAGACCTACTTCGATCCTACAGAAACACCTTCTCACTAACTTGGCCACCACCACAGAATCCTCTACCGAGCTGCTCCTCGGCTTTGACGAGTTGACTTTTTTTAGAGGGGTTGCCGAGAAGAGGATGATGATCCCCTCCCGAGGTGGATCCTCTAGTAGCACGTTGAGAATGTAGAACCAGTCCTCCTACCAGTTCTTGTTTGTATCCACAAAGGCTCCCTCAGATACGGCTAATAGCGGTGGCACCACACTCGCACGTCTCGGGCCCATTGGTTTGGATCTTAGTGCAAAAATGTATGCGCCAAAGCCTAAGATGTGGCTCGCAACAAAGGAAAGCTTCACAAAAACATGACAAATCATGCAATGTGCAAGATGGGGTTGTGAGCAAGGTGATGGAGCTGAAGGTCGTAGAGGAGACTGGACAAAAGGGTGAACTGAGAAGCAATGGCCGCGCATGAGGTGTGGGAAGAAGCATGCCCGCTCCTTGTTTGTCATGCGGTGTTGAGGCACCATTACAGACCAGGCGGCGCCACCCTTGGAGATGAGCACTGAGCGCGCGTAGGCGTGCTCTGGTGGCAGCAGATAGCCGCCCTTGGACGGTCGATCCAACTGCACCTGGGCAATGATGGTCGGCCGTTGACTTCTTGCGGGTGTTCGCCGCCTTCCCTCCCTTGAGGAGCTTCTTCTCTCCGGCCATGAGGTCGGGAGTGGATGCCACACACAAAGAACTTTTCTTTCGGGTGAGGAGGTGTGTAGGGCGTGGTGAGAGCGAGAGCGCGAGGAAGAAGAAGGTAGGAGAACTGAGAGGGTCAAGATCTCTCCCCGTCACCCCCACCTTTCATAGGAAGGGGAAAACGTGAAGCGACGGTATGGTAACCATGCCGCATGGCAGTAAATCCCTGTGACTCCCCATGTTTTATGTGTTGATTACACACGTTGATCGAGGGGGTAGTTGTTTAATCACTAGCATTTTGATAATACGTGTGATCTCTCTCTTGATGGGAAATGACTTTTTTGGGTCCCACACCATGCCCGCACCGCATGTTGACCGTCAGGTCAAGAATGCCATGTGGTCAGGTGGGCCCATGGACAAGACTGGTTTGTGTTGTGACAACCAGACCAGATAACCATCACAGAGCACGGGAATACTTCACGCCCATAGGCTGGCTGCACGGGAAACTTTTTTGATGTGTAGCTCGACTCAAATTCTTCTAACACCCGTCAGAGAGCAAGGTGGTGTTGGTCACCTCGGATGCAGTTTGACATCAAGACTTGACTGCAAGGGGATGCATTCGTTGAATCAATTTCAAGACCTGCGACTGAAGATGAAGTGTTGCTCGGATAAGCCAAAGAGAATCCATACTTGAAGACCGATTCGGGGGCTATTGAGGGTGTCCCAGCTAAGGGGTTGTTGGGGAACGCGGTAATTTCAAAAAAAAATCATATGCACACGCAAGATCTATCTAGGTGATGCATAGCAACGAGAGGGGAGAGTGTTCTCCATGTACCCTCGTAGACCGTAAGTAGAAGTGTTATGACAACGCGGTTGATGTAGTCGTATGTCTTCACAATCCGACCGATCCTAGCACCGAAGGTACGGAACCTCCGCAATCTGCACACGTTCAGCTCGCTGACGTCCCACAAACTCTAGATCCAGCTAAGTTCGAGGGAGAGTTTCGTCAGCATGACGGCGTGATGATGGTGATGATGAAGTTACCGACACAGGGCTTCGCCTAAGCTGTACAATGATATGATCGAGGTGGAAATCTATGGAGGGGGCACCGCACACGGCTAAACAATCAACTTGTGTGTTCTAGGGTGCCCCCCTCTCCACGTATATAAAGGAGGGAGGGGGAGGCGGCCGGCCCTCCTTGGCGCGCCCCCAAGAGGGGAATCCTACTAGGACTCCAAGTCCTAGTAGGTTTCCACCAAAAGGGAGAGAGTGGGAAGGAAGGAGAGGGAGAGGGGGAAGGAAGGAGAGGGAGAGGGGAAAGGAAAAGCCCCCCCTTCCTAGTACAATTCGGACTCAAGGGGGAGGGGGCACGCGGCCTGCCCTGGCCGCCCCTCTCTCTCTCTCCACTAAGGCCCATCGAGGCCCATTAGTTCCCTCGGGGTTTCCGATAACCCTCTTCTCCGGAACACTTCCAGTGTCCGAACATATCCGTCCAATATATCAATCTTTATGTCTCAACCATTTCGAGACTCCTTGTCATGTCCATGATCATATCCGGGACTTTGAACTACCTTTGGTACATCAAAACACATAAACTCATAATATCGATCGTCACCGAATGTTAAGCGTGCGGACCCTACGGGTTTGAGAACTATGTAGACATGACCGAGACTCACTTCCGGTTAATAACCAATAGCGGGACCTGGATGCTCATATTGGTTCCTACATATTCTATGAAGATCTTTATCGGTCAAACCGCATAACGACATACATTGTTCCATTTGTCATCGTATGTTACTTGCCCGAGATTCGATCATCGGTATCTCAATACCTAGTTCAATCTCGTTACCGGAAAGTCTCTTTACTCGTTCCGTAATGCAACATCCCGCAACTAACTCATTAGTCATATTGCTTGCAAGGCTTATAGTGATGTGCATTACCGAGAGGGCCTAGAGATACCTCTCCGATACACAGAGTGACAAATCCTAATCTCGATCTATGCCAACTCAACAAACACCATTGGAGACACCTGTAGAGCATCTTTATAGTCACCCAGTTACATTGTGACATTTGATAGCACACTAAGTGTTCCTCCGGTATTCCGGAGTTGCATGATCTCATAGTCATAGGAACATGTATAAGTTATGAAGAAAGCAATAGCAACAAACTAAACGATCATCGTGCTAAGCTAACGGATGGGTCAAGTCAATCACATCATTCTCTAATGATGAGATCCCGTTCATCAAATGACAACTCTTGTCCATGGCTATGAAACTTAACCATCTTTGATCAACGAGCTAGTCAAGTAGAGGCATACTAGTGACACTTTGTTTGTCTATGTATTCACACATGTACTAAGTTTCCGGTTAATACAATTCTAGCATGAATAATAAACATTCATCATGATATAAGGAAATATAGATAACAACTTTATTATTGCCTCTAGGACATATTTCCTTCAGGGGTCTCTCACCATGTTGACTCCTGGCATGGTGGGCCGGGCTAAGGACCCCTTGTCGGTTCCAATCTGGGACACAACAGGCACCTGATGGCATATAATTAGAAGGTTCCAGAAGACTTGGCGTACACGACAAGACGCTGGATCTATGGAGGACTCTGCCTCCCTTGTACGTAGCCGGCTAGGATCTTCCGACCCTAGCCCCCCCTCACCCCCGTACCTATATAAACTGAGGGGTCAAACATATTACATTAGACATCTTACAATCTCATGGTAGATTACATGTACTCTATACACACTCCAAAGCAACAATCACAAGCAGGATGTAGGGTATTATCTCCTCGAAGCGCCTGAACCTGGGTAAAAACCATGTGTCTTTGTTACCATTGCTCCTAGATTACTAGATTAGGATCCCCTACCTCGAGATCTGTCGGTTTAGGTTCCGTCGTGAAGGACGAAAAATTGCCTATTTATATCCTCTCACCTTCTTACTTTAAGGGTAGCCTTGGTCATTTATCAAGGACCGCTAGGCTACATAATGCCTCCACAGACATGTAAATCACTCACTTCTTACTTGAATAAACTTAAGAGGAGGGTTACTCACCCCTACTAGCTTAGCTTTAGGAAGGCCAAGATTCATAGTCCAAGGGACCTTCAAAGGTTCGAACTATTTCATGGGATTTCTAAAGCGGTGTCACTGTAAGTTTTCATGTGTTGGGCACCACTCTCGATGATCACACTCCTATATGACGTATGTCATTTTCCCGTGGGGTTATTGAAACTACTTAAATAACATTGCCAACCACTTTGTCAGTGTACAATAACCTACGATATAAGTCTGTCGTGCACACTCTCACCTACTCATCTGTAACCATGTTTTTTGTGAGTACATCTCTAACCACGTTGCTAAGGATATCCCTAGTCAAATTTTGATTTTTAAACGTCAATACCATCTAATACCCAAACTCTCATTCTTTTCCTTCTCCTATTCTAATGTTAGAACTGGTTATTTAAGTTAAAAATTTACTGGAAAGGATCGACCCGGTCAAAAAATAGTTTGCCTTTATTCTAGTCCTATATAGCTAAGATGTCATCTCCACTAACTTATTTATGTCAACATGCAAGCATGTTATCAACATGTAATCATGTATGAAAAAGACTTATCATAGCTTTCAACGATGCATAAGAAAGACCTATGAACACACGTACGTACGCCCTACCCCTATGAGCATCTGTGAGATATTAAGCCAGCACAACATAAATGCAACCACTAGTGCCGAGTCTAGGACTTGAACTTTGATGGGTTGGTTCCCCCATAAGGAACATAACCATCTGATCTATGCTCAGTTCACATATTTAATAAATATTATTACAACTACACATAATCAAATATAATGTCATATGTATTTTAAAAAAAAATACAGAACAGACGCAGGCGCTCATACATACGCACGTACACTCGGCCTTATGAATACATGCACACACCATACCCTATGAGCATATCTGAGAGACTGATCTGACACATCATTTTGAGATTGAAAAAGTCGTCACAGACGTCTTCATAGTCGACGAGAATCTCTCCTCCCACACTGAACGTATATCGCCGGAAGATTTGGAACAAATTCAGAAAAATGCAAGCATCAGTGTCCAATCTAGGACTTGAACTCTTATGGGTTGGGGATGTCACTGTCCTCCTAACCATCCAACCACGGGTTGGTTCGTATGTATTTTTAATTTTGATTTTCATGTTGTCAATCTAAAAATTTATCAATCAATTCCCACGACAATGCACGAAGTATCCTCTAGTTTAATAACATGTCTGCATCTTGTGCCCTTTTAATAACCACAAAACATGGTATCTAAGGGCATCTCCAAGGCGGACTCATAAACCTCCCGCAAGTGTCCAGACCGTGCTGTCAGGACCACGGAATCCATCCAACGTGATTTTGTATCAGTCCGTGGGGCAGTCTGGACGCAATTTCTCTTGCAAAATAGACACAAAAGTAGGGAAGGTTTGCATGAGTCTGAACCGATCCCAAGCCCGTTTTCTGACCGCCCTGGCCCACCAAAAACCCCTCCCCCCTTCCGCGCGCACTCTCGCCCGACGGCAGCTGCCCGCATTCATGCTGTTGTAGAGCAAGCCGCTCAACATTGAAGAAGGCTCAGGGCGGACGCGGACTCTCATTGCCTCTGCCATTAAAGCGACGCGCTGGCCAGGGCGCCGCCTGCGAGGCGTCTTTGGTGTCCGCGCCTATTCAATGCCAAGGACGTGTGACTGGACGATACGGTATGGATATCTACCGCGCTCGTTTAATGTCGCGGTCCGTCCATCTGCCGCCATTAAGTAGGCTCGCCGGCTGAGAAACCCACTCCAGCATCGTGCATTGGTGCACCCGAACGCCTGGCCTCATCGGAATCTGCTATATAAAGGCGGCCACATCCGACTAAATCCACACCACAACATCAGCCCCTTCACATCCTTCTCCCTTGCACTGCATCCGCCATGACCGCCAGCGGAAAGCACTGTGTGACAGCCTATCACCGGAGAAGAAGCACGCTATGGCCGCCCTTGCCGTCGCCTGGCATAGCCGTCGTGCCAGGTGGATCGAGGTCGGCTTGTCGGCCATCTTGCCCGAGGCCTCCAACGACGAGGACTACACCATGACGGAGGCAGGCTCCGACGACTTCGCCCCAGCTCCAGCACCTTTTGTGCACGCCGGCTTCACCATGGAGCAGGCGTAGGTCCAGTTCAACGCCGCCATGGCAGAGGTGCAGCCTGCGGCGATGCCTTTGTTGGTGTTCCAGCAGGCACTGGAGGAACAATGGTACAACATGTTCCTCCTGGAGCAGCACTGGTTAGCGGAGTGCCAGATCTGCGGTGAGCGCGCGAGCGAGGAGGCCGTGGCGGCCATGGCCGCGGCGAACCCAAATTTCATCATGGAGCAGCGTGCCATCTACGGTGTCCGCGCTCAAGCCGCCACTCGCCAGGAAGCGGCAACCGCGGAGGCCCAGCTGCAGGCGATCACGGAGGAGAACATAGCTAGCTGCACCTCCTACGCGGCGCCGACGAACCATCGGCCACCCCGGTGGGACGACGACAGTCAAGGCGCCACCATTTCCCTCGTGGAACTCACGTCCACCTGTGTCGAACAAGGCATGGACTCCTTCAAGGATGAGTAGGGCACGCGCGCCAGCGGTGCCTTGTGTCCCATGTGGGTCGGGTCGTCTCCCGTGTTCTACTTCCTTGTCGGAGACCGCATCTTCACTTCATTTGGTGTTATCACCGGTGCTCATGGAGATGGCGGAAGGAGGCCGACACGAGCTTGGATGCGGGGTGCCGCCACTGTAGGATAGGTTTAGGGGCGGGTCCTTTTTTTGTTCTAAATGTTCAAAATGTAGTTAAATCCATCATGTTTATACGAAATCTGTCGTGGAATTGTCACGGCAGATGTCCTAGTGAAAGAACTTAGTCGTGGAGCCATCGCAACTAGGAAGCTTAAAGGGGTTAATCAGGACAAAGGACATGAAAGGTTTATACTGGTTCGGCCCCTTGCGGTGAAGGTAAAGCCTAGTCCAGTTGATGTGGTATTGCTAGGTTTCGATGACCAAGGAGCGAAATACGCTAGCTTGGCTTCTCGATCTCTTGTTTCTTTCCCTAAGCCGCCCCCGGGTCATCCCCTTATATACACGGTTTGACTCCTGGCGGCCTACAGAGTCCCGGCCGGCTCATATAACGTGTCCGGCTCGGTGACTTCCCTTACATGCCTTTCTTTACAAGCCTTTCTTACTTATGGTGGTTTACAATCATGGGCCTCAAGCCGCCTCTGGGCTTGGGCCTACTACAAGCCTTATACTAAACCATCGCCTTGTATATTCACTGAACTTTTAGTAACCCGCCATTAGGATTGACCCGGCCCCTTCTGGGTGGGTCATACCTGGTAGTTATCTCCCCAACATTAGGCCCCAGGTTGATTTGAACATTGTTCTTGTCAATCTCTAACACCTTAAACGAAATCCATCCCCCTTTGTTTGTAAAAGCCCTTGTAACCCGCCATGACGTCATCTTCAGAAAATATGAAAATCTGCCATGATGTCATCTTCAACAGATCCTTATCCTTTAAATGTCTTTCGAGAATCGAGGCGTCCATTTAGCTGGATAATCATTACTTTGGTCTTCCTCGATTTTCACGCTTGCCTGTTCACTTATCCCCTTATAAATAGGCTTGGCCATTCCTTCCTCTTTCTGCTTCTTCCTCTCACACCTTCTCTGCCGCTCGAGCTCCGCCGTCGCTGCAGCGCACCGTCATCCTCAACTCCGACCGCTGCATCACCCTGATTCTGTCCAGAGTACGGCAGCGATCCTCCACAGCAACTCCGCACCCGTAAGCTATCACCTTCTCACCCCCATAGATTTGCATTAGGGTTCAGGAGGTTTTCTTCTTGTGTTCCTCGTTGTTCGTCGTAGATTCATTGCAACCTCTCTTACCGCACCCTCTTTTGATCTAAAGTAGTGCAGAACTTATGCGGTAGCTGTTTCTCATCCATTTTAGATGCTAGCAGATCCCCTTCTCTTGTATAAATGCTTCTTCAGAACTGACGAACTCCTCTGTGCCCATTTTTAGGTCTAACTTTATTTTTCTTTTCTGAACCATTTTGATCCATAAAAATAGCCACAGCTTGGGAAACCTGTTTGTCACAACACTTAGCCAATTTTGATTCTAGCAACCTTCGAATACTTTTTAGTCATGGCGGCTTGTGACTCTGGCTTATTTTTCCTTTATATGTCATTAGCCCTTATTTAAGCCGCCATTATTCATTTCTATCATGAACCTGTAACTTCATCAATAAATTGAATCGGCAAATTACCTTCTTTTCATCTTGCCCTTTTTTCATCATACCGTCCAAAGCGCCAACAGTCTGCAACTGGGTCCCTTCCACAGTTACTGAGGATACCTTGAAGGAATTTGTCACCATAGGATTTTTGCCAAAGAAAAACATTATATCTTATCGTGCTCCTGACCCGGACGAAGAACGGCCTCATCCCAAACACGATGAAGTTATCATTTTCAGTGATCACATGAACCGCGGCTTCTCACCACCCGGCTCAAAGTTCTTCCGAGACGTTCTGCATTTTTTCAAGCTTCATCCACAAAACATTGGTCCCAACTCTATATCCAATATCTGCAATTTTCAAGTTCTTTGTGAGGTATATCTTCAAGAGAACCGACTATGGAACTCTTCAGAGAGTACTTTTACTTGAACCGCCAGAATGAGTGCACCAACGGCCTTAGCTTGGAACTTGGCAGAATTTCAATTCAACACCGACAAGGTGCCGTTTTTCCTTTAGTGGTCTTACCAAGCCATCCCAAAGACTGGAACCAAACTTGGTTCTACTGCCAAGATACATCACCAGCTGACGAAAAACCACTGCCGGGTTATCGTGCGGAGCGTCTTGATTCCAAGTTTGTGCTTCCTGACAAACTTACTACTGCTGAATGCAAGAAGCTTATCCCATCTATCAAAAGGATTCAAGCTTTATTGGGAAATGGCTTAACCGGAGTTGACTTGATCCGTTGTTGGATCTCGTGGCGGGTCATCCCTCTAAGCCGCCGATCCAAGTTAATGTATGAATATGGCGGAGGCCCAGATGACTCTCTGCATTATAGCTCTGTTCAATTGACTGAAGAAGACATTATTGCAATGTCAACCATCCTTGTGAACGGCAAATATGAGGACTGCAGTAAGTTTGGGTTAAATCCCTTATGCAAACTTAACCTGGCACCAGAGGTGAAAACCCCTGACCTCTTTCTCTTTTTGTGTTTTCCTCAGTAGTTTAAATACTTGCATGACCTTTTAACTTGTTTATTTGTTTACAGGCCAAATATGACTTCTGGAAGGCCAAGTATGATCATGAAGCTGCCAAGAAGGCTAGAGCCGCTGCCATAGCCGCCAGGAGACCGACCCGGAAGCCTAAGAAGAAGAAGACTGCATCTGACATGTTCCGGCTGGATGATGTTTGTGAGTCGGAGGTAGCCCTTGACTCCCTTCACTACAAAAAAAAGACACATCCGTGAAATTTTGGGCCGAACGAAATTTTTTTCTGTCATACATATGACACTTCTATGACGATAATTGTGACAAAACCCGGTATCATCATAGATGTGGTGTGCTCCTACTTCTATGACAAAAAATCATGACAGAAAATGGGCTTTTCGTCCTGGGCGGGCCGGAGACGCAGCTGCATGACATTCTTTGGGCCGTCCATGACGGAAAAACCATGGTAGAAGCGAGGGGGAGGAAAATTTCGGGGAGTTCCCAGTTACAGTGGGAGGTCAGGGCCGAGCGGTGCGCGTTTCTCGTACACGTACGCGCGTGTGTGCGAGGCGTTGGCTCTAACTCAACCCGAGCGAGGCGTTGGGCTCTAACTCAACCCGAGCGATTACACTGCAGGCTACGCCTTACTGAACCCGAGTGATCGATCGATGGCTGTTAACTGAACCCGATCGAGCGATTCCTTGGCTACTGCTGCTAACTGAAGCCGATCGATGCTGCCTCTAGATGAATAGTGAGTGTTGCTGGGGGTTTGGATGAACAGTTCCTAGTGGGGGTGGATGAACAGGACCCCGTGGTGTTGCCTCTGGATGAACAGGACCCCGATCGATCGAGCCGGTTGGGGTTGGATGAACAGGACCCTGTGGAGGGCTGGATGATCAGGACCACCCCGTGAGGGCAGGATGAACAGTAGATGGTGGAGGGGTGCCCGTGGAGGATTGGTTGAACAGGACCCCATGGTGTGGAGGGCTGGATGAACAGTAGACGGTGGAGGGGTGGTTGAACAGTAGCCGGTGGAGTAGCGCACGGTGGAGGCTGGATGTACAGGAGCCCGTGGAGGCTGGAGGAGGTCGACGGTGGATGAACAGTAGCTCGTGGAGGCTGGAGGGGGTCGACGGTGGAGATGAACAGTATCCTGTGGAGTCCCGTTTTGCGGTACGCCACACCCCTCCCGATGAACAGGACCCCCGTTTCGACCGTAGCGCTCCAACACAAGTCCGTTTCCTCCATTTTGCGGTACGCCACACCCCTCCCGATAAACAGGACCCCTGTTTCGACCGTAGGAGGTCCGTTTCCTCCGTTTTGCGGTATGCCACACCCCTCCCGATCAACAGGACCCCCGTTTTGACCATAGGAGGTCTGTTTCCTCCGTTGTGCGGTACGCCAGGCCTTGTTTCCATCGCCTCTTCCGTCCAAGCCCTCCCGATGAACACGACCATGCATTCCGTTCCGACCCATGAACACGACGACGATGCTGTTTCTCCATTCCGACCCAGCCATGTACACGAGCCCTCGCCATACGTATGCGCGAGTAGGCGTTCGAGACCCTGGCCGTATGTACACATACATGGACGTATTTTCTTTCTTGCACCCTGTCCGCTGTACGTACATGTACATGCTACGTGCGCGCCTCTACTACGACACGTGCGCGCCTCTACTATGACACGTGTGCGCCTCTACTACGACACGCGCGTGCCTCTACATCCACCAGTATATATGTACGTACACGTTGGCGACCAGAATGACAACGCTACGTACGCTTCGACCAGGTGGGTCCCGACTTTCAGGCACTTCCTTGCCTACGAAGATGTAGCTGGTGGGTCCCAGCAGTCAGGGATGAATCGTTTTTTTTGCCCGGACGCACTTCCTTGCGTGCGAAGATGTAGCTGGTGGGTCCCAACAGTCGGGGGGCTGGTGGGTCCCAACAGTCAAGGGGGCGAATCATTTTGGTTTTTTTTGCCTGGACGCACTTCCTTGCGTGCGAAGATGTAGCTGGTGGGTCCCAACAGTCAGGAGGGCAAATCGTTTTTTTTTGCCCGGATGCACTTCCTTGCGTGCGAAGGTGTAGCTGGTGGGTCCCAGCAGTCAGGGGGGAAACGTTTTTTCACGAAATACGGTGGCCCGTACGGTGGGTCCCTGCTGTCAGGTGGAGGAAACATTATTTTCCGCGTAATAAGGAGGCACTTCCTTGCTGCGGCTGTGGACCCAGCTGTCAGCCACTCCACGTACAGTCCACGTCCGATGGAACTCGTTCCTTGACCACGTTTACCATGCCACGCCGAGAGCACCAGGGCAGTGGATGACGGCGATGCCTAGGAAGGGGACGACGCGGAGCCGGGGAAGACGCAGCAGTGCAAGCCCGTGCGGAGAGGAGTACAAGGGTTCACTGGTTCGCCTGCGGTGTGAGGCTACCATCGCCGCAGAATAACAGGGGGTGTGGGTGAGTAGAGGGATGGCCTGGCCAGTGGTGGGAGTAGTACGGGGCGGTGAGGCCTCCGCAGCATCACAGCCGGCCACGGGAGGCAGGAGCACGCAACACGACCGACGCTGCTTTGGGCGGCTGGAGCAAGAAGACCAGAGGTTGAAGAAGCACTATGGCCGTTGGATGGACATCGTACAATCACTGCAGCTAGAATCGTTTTTATTGACTAAGTTGACAAAGCCCTTGGTATGCGTCAACTTAGTAGGCCCACAACTCGGATTTGGCAGAGAACATATAGCCCATTTTCGATTTGTAAGAATGTACAGCCCATTTTTTAATTCTAATGGAATTTACTACAGCCCATTTACAGTTTGTTAAAAGTACAGCCGAACTTCTAGCTAGGACAACGATAAATAATTTCAAACAACCGCTCAAAACAGAATTCAAAAAAAATTCCCACATTTTGATGGGATCCGAAATATTTTTATCCGAAATTTCTGGTCAGGTTAAATATAATTTCAAAATAAAGTTGTATTACGTTAAAATCCAACGAAATATTGCGCGCGCAACAAGTAATGAAATTAAAATTTTCAAATTCCAAAAATAGTATATTTTTCAAACTAATTACGTGTTTGGTGCATAGTAATTGTCTAGTTATTATAATTACATCCCATTTATTATTTCTTAAAGTCCATTTTCTTGTTAAGCCTAATGCATACCTCCTAGGAAAGTTTGCAGCCCAGCGGGGCAAAGAATAACAAGTTGACCCGGATATTGTGTACAATTGTCGGCCCAGTTGCACTGCTGATGTTGAAAAAAAGCTATTTTTTATACACACATTTAAAAAAATTGTATAGATAAGGAACATTTTTTATACACACATTTAACAATTTTTAAATACATGATTAACACTTTTTAAAACATATTTTTTAGTCAACAGTGGGCCCACAGCGAGCGGAGGAGGTCACAATACACATATTTTTTAAATACATGATTAACACTTTTTAAAACATATTTTTTAGTCAACAGTGGGCCCACAGCGAGCGGAGGAGGTCACAATACACATATTTTTTAAATACATGATTAACACTTTTGCAAAAACAATTAGCCTACAACGAGCCAATTAGCTCTAGTCGGCCCATAGTGGGCCGACAGGGGCCAGTCGGCCAGCTGTAGGCCGACTGGAATCCAATCGGCCGGCTGTGGGCCGACTAGGCCCAGTCGGCCTGCAGTGGGCCGACAGTGTATTATTTTTGAAAAAAAATTACCCAGCGTAATATTTATGAAAATTAATAAAAAAATGTATTATTTAAAAAATAGCGAAAAAAGGCCTGTGTAGTACAGTACAACCTAACATGGTTACTCAGCCCACATTCAACGACGCTGGAAAGGCCCAAACAAGGCTTCTGTACAACTTTTTGAAGTCACTAAGCTCAATTAATAACTTAAGAAAAAAGTTAGATTACAATGGAACCTAATTAAAAGTTGTCACGAGCAAATAAATAATTCAACGGGTCCCTCTTGTACGTGTGTGTGTGTGTGTGTGAGAGAGAGAGAGAGAGAGAGAGAGAGACCCATCGGCCGATGCTCGTAAATACATCTTTCAGCCATATGCATTGTTGATGCTCAGTAAAAACTTATATAGTTGACACAATCATATAGAACATCATAGCACACTGAACTTGCATACAAAAATTTCACGCAGGCGGCACAATCAGGATGGAAGCAGTGGATCGCTACGGGAAGGGCTATGTTGAAACCAACAAAGTCGTACATAACGGTTCATCGTCTTTATCAATGACGGAGAAATATCTTGAATGTTGTGCAAAGAAAACAGACAGACAACACAATAAGTTCTGCTAGCACATTAAGTTGACGTACAGCCCTTTCTAAAAAAAGTTCAGGTACAAAATTAGAACAGGTCACAATCAAATGTACTGGCATATTAGTGCTTCACACCCATAGCTCGGATTTAACTAGTATCTGACAAGATTCAGTTGTTACCTCAAATTATAGCACATCCAGGCAGCCAGCCCTGCCTCTTCTCCCAAAGAAGCAGTGGCCTCCGCCGCGCGATGGAGTAGGCCCTGTGCCATCCATCGTTCCGAGCAACACGGGGAAAGTCTGACGTTGACTCCTGTAATGGACGTCGTCGACGGACCCTGGCACCAGCGGCGGCGGCAGGACTTCGATTGATGGATTGGCCACTTCTTCGACATGCACGAACACTCGATACAGGTACATCCCTAACGTCGTCCGCGGCGGCCTTGGTGGCGATGAATAGTACAACCCCGGTTCCTGCACCGGTATCTCAACACCAATCACCTTCGGTATGGTGGACGGCTTCTTCATCCATGCCATAACCGTCAGAGCCCAGCTGTCTGGAGGAACAAACATACTTACAAGCTCACCTCCAAGGTCATTGATAAGCTCGTTCATGGACTCGCTGTTCCAAGCATGTTGAGGCATGCCGTGGAACGTAAGCTTTGTTAAAAACTCAAGCTCAAAGGGCACCGAGCCCCATCCTGGGTGCCACCGATCAAAGCTCACCAGCGTGCCATCGCAGAACAAACGCCGGGAAGATTCGAACACACGACTGCAGTCGAAAGTTGTCCGGAACCTGACGAAGAAATCAGCCGGTGGCGGACAGACTTCGACGAGCAAGTCACTTATTTGGATGCCATGCGCAATGCCAAGAGCTTTGACAAGGTCATCCAGCGAGACGGGAGGCCGGTCGCCGTTGATGGTTACCATCAACACTTCGCCGGCAAACTGGTCGTCAAGCGCCGCCATGCCACTGTTGAGCGACAGCACGCAGCGACCGAAGGCAGGACGGACCTCAGGATCTCCGGCTCGGAGATCCGTGTTGACCGGTGACATGATAGTGCGCTTGAGTACAGGGAGTACAGGAGGGGGATTTCGGGGAACTGGAGTAGGAATCGAGATTCCATAGGTGGGGGAGGGGCGGGAGACTGGGGATGAAAAGGTAGCACGAATTTTAAGCACGCGCCAATATGCTCTCAGCGGGCAAGCGCACGAAAACACCGGTGGCGCCCACATGTCGGCCTAAGAGTCCTTATTCTTTATTTTTTGGAGAGCTCGGCCTTTTTTCAGGATCTTTTGAGAGCCCGGCCTGAGAGTCATAATTGACCTGTTTGGCATTGTGTTACTACTTGGCCCATATTCAACGACACCTCACTGGCCCAAACAAGTGTACATCATCGAAAAGACACTGAGCTCAAATTATATAACTTGAAAAAAGGAGATATACTCTGAACACTGGAGAATGGTGATGCCCTCATTTAGCCCACCAGTAGTTCGAGACAATAAACAGTTCGAAACAACGATATATACAACATTCAAACACTGACTAGTGACTACTACTGACATAAACAGCAAGACATGATAGTTCATAAGAAGTCTTGCTACACCACCAAAACGCACCCATCTGCAGCGCTCAGACTCTCGTGATCCAGACGAGAATGACATTCTAAACAGAAGCAACTATTACATAGTAAGAGTGACATAGACGAGGATGACCAAATGACAAGGAATATGCATAACAAAAGAAAGAACTACCCATCCAGAACCAGCAGCAAAGACAACAAAGTCATTCGAAGAGATGATCCAACACCATCATAATTTGCAGCCCTACTTCAGCGACCAGTGATCCGGAGACACCAGTACTCCACCCTTTCGATGCAACAGCCCAATTACCTATCAACCTGAAGGCTCGAACCACATCACTGCCTGTCGTAATTGAGACATCCAAGGATCAAAGTTAATCCGGATGCCTTTGTCATTCTCACATTCTTTTGGCTGCAGGCTGTATCGTTGACAATCAGGGGAGTTTGCTCCCGAACTCCTAGGGCTCGCCGTGTAGACACAGTTTTCCATAGCAAACAGAGCCTCTCTGCCATCAAGGTCCTTGCCAACGGTGATCTCCTGGTTAATCGGATAATTGAGTCCGAGAAACGGAGAGTGTGAACCAAGGCTGTTTACCCGCCTCCAACTAAAAAATCCTAAAGTCCCCAACAAGCCGGTATCCTGCTCATAGACGTAACAGCCACTGTCCGAATACTCACGTATTACACGGTGCTTGTATACAGTGGGGTTTTTGCAATATAACTTTTTCGTCTCATGTGTCCGAATGATCATCAGTCTTTTGTCGTTGTCTGATCGAGCGAGGAACCAGTTGTGCTTCCTTGTTTTTGGCAAAGGTGATGTGATTACAAAGGGCAGTAACTGTAGGGACACTGCATCATATCAAAAAGGACAGGCATTGTTAATGTAAGATCAGCATTGTTCAGAGTATGAGTAGGATAATGCAAGAAACAGCATTGATATGTCCCTGTTGGAACTAGGAGGAAAATACAGGGAAATGTATACTGGGTTCGAAAATATAGAAGTGCCATGCATGGTTATACTCATGTTATCTCGCAATCGATTCTTCACAGGAAACTACCATGTCATGCATGTTATGTAATCATGTTCTGTCCTCACAAACAAATTCTTCAAGGTAACTAACAGACCATGCATTGTTATATACTCGTGTTCTGTGGGCAAAAATTTTGTGAGGATATTATTCTAGCCATTGATTGCTGAAGGGCGAATATAGGTATGTACACATGGTAAGCATTGCAGGATTTCACTACTTCCAAATATAGAGTTCTCCATATGCACAATTACTTCCCTAATGTATGGTTAGATGAAACCAACAGTGTGGTGCATGTTTCTACATCATGAAAATGAGGAAACTAACATGAGAGGAAACAACTTACATGCGCCGTCCCAGCAATACGTGGTGCCATCTGCTTTTTCGATCGCGTAGATGATGCCATTGTGTTCAATAGCATCACAGAAGTGTGTATCAGCTTTGACGATGATCCACTGCGAGCCGAGTTGTCTCCAGCTAAAGAAGGCACCAGCGTAAAGATAGGCGAGTCCGCGGTCGAACAAGGCAATTAGCTTGAAGTCTGCGTAATTCGCATGTCATGTGGGCACTTGGTAGATTACAATCTTCTGCAAAACAAGGTCCGTCCAACTGACGTAGTAATCTAGATGACTTGGACCGCGATGGTAATACTCTATATAATCCAACGGAGGAAGGATAATCTCATGGGAGGTCTGGAAGTTCACGAGCACCAACTTTTTACCGTCTTCTCTGAAGGCAGCCATCCAGTGGGAGTTCATGCCGACCTAGTACATACCTGCCAAGAAGTTTCGGGCGATGGTGATCGGATCGATGTCGAGGGAAATGATGTACGGCGACCCACTACATCCTGCAAAGAAGTTTCGGCTAATGGAGATCGGATTGAAGTCAAGGGGCATCATGCACGCCTCCGTAGCATGGTGAGCGAATCTCGCAAGACTAGATAGCAGCAAGTAGGGTGTCTTGAAAAGCTTAGGACTCGCTTCGACGATGGCCGTGTGCATGTACCTCGAGCATGCAGCCAGCCGCAGGGCGCTCAACATATCCATACATGAACAACAGAGGTCGAGGATGTCACTGGGGAGATTGCTCCAATCGCGGCTCATATGGATGCTGCGCGGTTCGCGTTCGGCCATGGTGGAGTTTGGAAGGGGGCTTGATTTACGGGGGAGAAGGATGTCGGTGCTGGAGCGGCTAGCGAGGGAATAGTGGTACTGGGGAGGCGAGTGAGGCGACGGTACACGGGGGCACAGTGAGATGGAGAATGAGAAGGAGATGGAGATGGAGTGGTGCTATGGGAGTGGAGAGGGAGACGAGGTGAAGCGCCAATGTGCTGTACAGCGGCGGTGACAGACTGCACTGTGCATAGGGTGAGGCTGACTTTGGTAACCCGAACACGCCGCCTGGACTAGTGTCAAGCGCAGGGTGTTGCCACTTCACTGTGAGGACTGGATGAATAGTATTTTGACCATCAAGTGTACCACAGTTGTACTACTACTAGTAGTAGGTACATGAGTACTCCAGTATTGTATAGCATAAATAGGTCTCCCGTGCTAGCATGCCTGTTCACTTCATCGTTCAGGTATCATCCATATTGCGAGCAGAACCAAATTCTCGTGCATGCCCAATCAATGCTCTGCCGCGATGCATGCAGTGGTTGTTCTGGTGCATCAAGGACGGCATGCAGATCGTTCCACACTTGAGAAGAGGAAAAATGGAAAGGTAGAACGCGGCAGCAGAGGAAGAGAACACTGGCTAACGAGGCTGGGAGGGGATCGAGCAGGAAGTTAATGCTCCACGCCTAAAGGTTTTGGGAAAACCTGATTTTCATGAGGTGACTTATACTCACCTAAACGGAGGGAGTATTCCTTAACCAGAGAATGTTATGTCTCCCACTCACGCGCTCAAAAAAAACCACGACACATTTTTTTATCTGTTTGCATAGGTCCCACCTATCAGGAAGGATGGGCACATACACGAACAGGTATGACTCATCAGTCTACCCGCATAGCCTTTTCTTTTAGTCTACCTAGCTGTCTAATCAACTGCCTACACGCCACTTCTCCCATTTACTCCTTCTCCATCGAAAACCGATTCTCCTCGGCTTCTTCACCTCCCCTTTGTCTTCATTTGCATCCAAACCCCACTGCGTTCACATTGTTTTAACCTCTTTAAATAATTATCTACTACTTCAGTTAGACTAGCCATCTAACCCTAATTCTCCAAACCATAGCCCTCCGTTCCAGCGGTTCCAAATGGCGAAAGAGATCGAGATGCAGGTTTTTAGCGTCCAACATGTCCTCGTCGAAGGCTCGATGCGCATAGTTGCCACCGTCACCGTCCACCCAAGGGTTGTTCGGCAGTGGATCAACAATGTATCCAACTCCCTCGAAAAGGTAGAGACGAGGGTCATCGGTCTCGACGCAGAGTACACGGAGCGTGCCCCTGGGAAGATCCAGCGCGCGGCCGTCCTTCAGCTATGCCTCGAAGATGATATTTTGGTGTACCACATCATACACTCGCCCTCCATACCAGGTGAGCTTCACGATTTCTTGTCTCGGGAGGACGTATACTTCTGTGGGGCAGCCATCGAAGGGGACAAACAGAAGCTGGAGCCGTACAACCTTGATTTGAAAAGCATCGCTGACCTACAAACCAGAATCAAAATTCTTGTAGAAGTTTGTGATAAACAGACACCATCCCTATTCGATGTAGAAATTTTTTTGCTCGGTACAAATCTTCAGAAGGGTGACGAGACAGTGGCATTAAGGTCGTCTGGATGGGAGAATTATCCCTTGATGTACGAGTGGATAAAATATGCTGCCCTCGATGCCCGAGTGAGTTTCGAGATAGCTGCAAGGTCCAAAGAGCTTGTTGCGAAGCCGTCTCCCACAGAGAATGAGAAGAAGAAGAAGAAGAAGAAGAAGAAGAAGAAGCACGAGGGCATTATGGATGGATGAACTATTTCCTCTCTTGTACAAAAATTATTCCCTCTCGGTGTATATTGATATAGATGGACTATTTCGACGGTGTGCATGTCTTTGGAACAGAGTAGTAGCGTGGGTCCGCTTGACTATAAGGAACTATTTATCCACATATATAGCTTTCTCTGCTACTCCTTCCAGTGATCGGTATGCAGTGCATGTGTCCGTAGACATGATAGCTTGTCCATGGAAGTTCAACTACGGCGACCATCATGTTTCATCTCGCGATTCCCACGACGCCTCTCCAACCCACGGCACCACGCCCCCCGACGTGCGCCTCACCCCTCTCGGCCGCACCGCCCCTCTGCCTTTGTGTGCATGACATGTGGGCCACCTAAAATGCTGCGAGCATCAAGTTTCTACCATAGCCACCTGTGATTCCCACGATGCCACTCGAACCCATGAAACCACACATCCCCCGACCTGCGGCTCACCCCTATTGGCCCCACTGCCCCTCTGCCTATGGGAGCATTACATGTGGACCAGTCACCTATCGGGTCCACATGTTATTGACTCAAAGGTAGGTGTAATAAGGCACTGAAGCTCAGTCCCGACGGCCCTGAGAGGGAAATGTAACTCCTGCACCAGGGCTTGTGGTGCTCCCACAGCATGAACTCGTGCCAAACTCGAGATTTGTTTCTTTACTATACATGCACGCAACGATTTAATGGACATTGTAATCTCAACATGTGATGCGGAGCTCTAAATTTGAATTTGAAACTTACAAAACGAAAAGATTCAAAACAAATAAACTGGGAGAGAGGGAGTATATCGTAGGATGTGTCCCATACAAAATAAGTCCCCTGGTTTGTCATCGCGAAGATGCGGTTAGAAAGGAGCACAGCGTCTTCCTACTCGTACGGCATCAAATCGGCCGCAGACAGCATGGTCCGCCTTTGACCGCCATGTGCAAGGTTCATGCTTTCTTATTCAATCTCACAGTGGTTCCATCGTACCAATTCATGCGGTGGCCCATTGCATGGCTGATCCCAATGTTGGACAAAGGTTCTACGGGAACGGTGTCACCGTTGTAAATGTTGTGCAAATTGATGTTGGTACCCTCCCGTACATATGCAAGCCAATCTCCACTCGCACCGAGCCTAACCTGTGAAATAGTGGGCAGGGGGAGAATTAGGAAATGGACACGGAAGTAGTCTTTAGAATGCATTTACTATGTGATCAAACTCATCTTACCTGTTCATCGGAGGAAATCCGAGTGCCCCTCAACGTCGGCATCTCAAGGGGAGTCAACTTGCAACTACGGCCACGCCGCGCTGGAGAGACACCCAAGGAAACATCCTCGTGCTTTCCAT
This sequence comes from Triticum aestivum, assembly GCF_018294505.1. NCBI lineage: Eukaryota > Viridiplantae > Streptophyta > Magnoliopsida > Poales > Poaceae > Triticum > Triticum aestivum. The sequence goes on along the minus strand of NC_057806.1, from coordinate 310,304,607 downwards.
GGAACATCAAGATGCATTTGTATGAGTAGTTTATCTTGTGAGAGAAAAGGATGAACGAGGGAAGGCCTCTAGAGATAGAGATGGACACTACTACTACCAATGTGCTGGCCCGTGCGTTGCAATGGATCCAAAGTAGTAGAATAATACTTGTTCACGTGCTTGAAATATAAACACTCTAGTTTTGATATACATGTCTCAGCAGACATGACAGCTTGTCCATGGAAGTTGAACCACGGCGACTGCCGGTGTCAAAACCGGCGGATCTCGGGTAGGGGGTCCCAAACTATGCGTCTAGGCTGGATGGTAACAGGAGGCAGGGAACACGATGTTTTACCCAGGTTCGGGCCCTCTTGATGGAGGTAAAACCCTACGTCCTGCTTGATTAATATTGATGATATGGGTAGTACAAGAGTAGATCTACCACGAGATCAAGGAGGCTAAACCCTAGAAGCTAGCATATGGTATGATTGTTGTATATGGAGTTGATTGCCTACGGACTACAACCCTTCACTTTATATAGACACCGGATAGGGTTAGGGTTACATAGAGTCGGTTACAATGGTAGGAGATCTTGAATATCCGCATCGCCAAGCTTGCCTTCCACGCCAAGGAAAGTCCCATCCGGACACGGGACGAAGTCTTCAATCTTGTATCTTCATAGTCCTAGAGTCCGGCTGAAGGTATAGTCCAGCTACCCGAACACCCCCTAATCTAGGACTCCCTCAGTAGCCCCCGAACTAGGCTTCAATGACGACGAGTCCGGCGCGCAGATTGTTCGGCATTGCAAGGCGGGTTCTTCTGCAAATCTTGTGTACCTATAGGAATAATGTCCAATTTTTGTAATGTAGTGCTCCTCGGCTTCCACGCCCAATAATGGCCGTCTTCCACGTGTTAAACGAATGCGAAGAGCCGGGGCATTTTTACATCCACACCCCTAGCCGTATAAACGAACCGCGTATTTAACGGGATGGGGATTTAGGTCCAAGCCACATCTTCTCCTTTCCGCGAGTTATCATCAGAGCGCTTCCAGCAAAGGTCCATTCCAACATGAACAGTCGTCGCAGCTCCTCCCCTCACCCCTCCGGTCCCAAACCCGAGGACTGGGAGAGTTGCACCATCCCGCATAGCGAGTTAGTGTCGCTTCAGGCCAAGGGATTTCTCCCTCTGGCATACATGGTCCCGGTCCGAGCCGGTCTCGCCACCTACAATGGCGGAAAACAAGCGGAGAGCACCCCCAATCCTTCTAAAGGAGAGCGGGTGTGCCTCATCCCCTATCTAATAAGGGGACTGGGATTTCCAATTCATCCATTTCTCCGTGGGCTTCTGGAGTTCTACGGCCTCCAGCTGCACAATCTCACGCCCGCCTCCGTATTGCATATTGCGGGTTTCGTCGCCCTTTGCGAGCTATTTTTAGGCGTTGAGGCTCATTTCACGTTGTGGAAGAGGTTATTCTGCCTGGTGCCCCGTTCTCAAGAGGGGTCTATATACCAAGTGGGCGGAGCCGAAGTATGGCACATCGCCGGGACCGGATACCTATCCGGAACCCCAAAGAAGGCGTCCGAGGACTAGCCTTCGGAATGGTTTTACATAGATGACGTCCCGCTACCGGACCCTATCCGGGTCGGTCTCCCTGAGTTCAACAGTGCTCCATTGAAGAAACGCTTGAGCTGGCGTCCGCGGAGCTCTCAGAGAGAAAGCGACAGAGACGTCCTTTACCTGATGGGTCGGATAAGACTGTTGGCTCATTCCGGACTAACCATGATTGGAGTCATGGCCGCATGCATTATGTGGGGGGTGCAGCTGCTTCAATATAGAGGCCACCCCATGTGGGATTTCAATGGGGAGGATGACGCCACATGTTACGGTCGTAAGGGGCCGGCCTCAGCCGCCGCCTTAGTAAAGATCTTATCATGTTTGTATAAGGGAGAAAAGGAGGAATTCCTCCGCGTCAACCCGCGGGCCGGATTCAGTATGTATGATCCTCCAAGTTGGGTAAGTGAACAATTGCGCTTGCCCGTTTGTTTTAGACTCCCATGGTTAGATAGGTAGTCTAACAACTTCAATGCAGGAACTGTGACAGGAGGTAAAGGATATAAACAGCCGCCCTCCACAACCCGAGGACCCAGAACGGTCCCTCAATCCGGACTCCGAAGAGGATCCGGACATATCGGTGGAGCTTACCGACGGGGTGTTCCATCAGCTAAGCAAGGACAACACCTTGGTAGCCATTACGGCGGATTACCCAGCGTTAATCCCGGCCTCCCAGGTGACAGAAACCGGGGTCTTATTCCCTTGAAAGAGATTCCCCCCTCACGTAGCCCGGTGTTTCTGACGACAACCGTGTTTTGCAGGGGAGATTTCTGAGGCAGGAGGCCGAACCTGCGGCAGCTAGCCAACGAGGGGCCGCAGGGCCCCGTGGGAAAAAAAGGAATGTAGTCCGGACTGAGATGCCGACGCAAAGGTATAGTGCACCCTCTGTTTCCCTAGAGTTATTCGGTCAGGGCATATTAACGTTCGTGCTATCTTCAGAACGAAGAGACCTCGTCGGACTACATCCGGAGAGGTTGCTAATCGTGCCTCCATCAGCCAGGCTCCAACGTCTGGCCAGGAAGCGGAGGCGAGCACAAGGCGCGCGCCGGACGCTCCTCTGACAGAGGATGCGGACAGGCTGTCTGCCACAAATTCTGAAGTGGAGAGTGCCATGAACCACAGGCGTCGCCGGATAATTCTACGCGACGCTTGTTTCTCCCAAGAGGCTTTAGATGCCTTTAATTCGGGAGATGCGTACCTCCGTGCCGCTCAAAATGGTTTAGCCAGAGCCACGAAGCAGTATGTAAAAGACATACGGGTAAGAAATTTTTG
>NC_057806.1:310301292-310301504 GCF_018294505.1 Triticum aestivum | reverse complement strand
ATATATATAAATATATATATATATATATATATATATATATATATATATATATATATATATATATATATATATATATATATATATATATATATATATATATATATATATATATATATATATATATATATATATATATATATATATATATATATATATATATATATATATATATATATATATATATATATATATATATATATATTTATATATAT
>NC_057806.1:310288771-310301218 GCF_018294505.1 Triticum aestivum | reverse complement strand
GTACTGTCCCAGGAGCTGGAAAAGTGCAAGGCCCAACTAGAGGCCGCACTAGCCACAGCAGGGGAGCCCAAAGAGACCCCCTCAGGTAAGATACACTTCTAAAGATTTGTATTGTGCGGTGTGGGTGCAAATCTGACAAATCATATTGCAGATGGCGCCGGACTCGATCCGGACAAGCAACAACTCTTACGCCGGCTAAAGGCCGGTGAGAGTATGTTGACAAAGGTGAGGCGAGACAAGAATGATCTTCAGGATGCCAACACCAAGCTGGACGTCGAACTTAAAGATGTTCGTGGCCGGCTGTCGGACTCCACGAAGGAGAATCAGTGGCTTTGACGTGGCATTTTTAGTAAGTGCTTGAACGAACTTTGAAAAAAAAGTTCGGCGAGGAAGTCGACTAACAAAGTAATGTCTATAGGTATGCTCACAGGTCGTCCTGCAGAGGAGATGCCTGGTTCTACGGGTGACCTTCTTCCCGAACTCTTGCAACTGCACGAGCGAATTCGGCAGGCGATGCAGGGTATTGCCCAAGCCTTATGGCCTGCCCACTCCGTGCCCGAGGGCCTTGGAGAGCTTGCGGAGAAGCTGAAGGAAGCTCGGCGGCACTTCCGGTTATGGAAGATATCGGCCTGCCGACAAGGCGCTAGGGAGGCCTGGGCCATGGTGAAGACCCATTTTACGAAGTCTGACCCAAACCACATGGTCGAGGTCGGACCAGTGGGGCCTCACGGGAAGGAGATCCCTGTAAGCTTAGTATACGGCCAAGTAGAATTGGCCGCGAAGTATTCCCAGCAGGACTGTAAATTAGACAGCCTGTTAGATGGTATAGAAGAGGAATACAATCAGTCAGAATGACTATGTAATTTTGAATTGACATGTGTAATGCCTTCTAGCCGGATTGTAGATCGTTTGTCGTTGCCGACCTTTTTGCATCAACCTCGGGACCTGACGGTCCGGAGTGTGTCCGAATACCATAGCGGTTATATAAGAACCGGGGTATGCGTGGAGACCAGGCGTAGGGGTCATTAGTGCTTTATCAGACAAGTGCCCAACTAGTTATGTTATATTACATGGTTAGTAAGAAACATCTTCCAGAGAGAATAGTTCCGTTAGGGGTTCCTTTCGCTGGGAGTCATGCCCTAAAGTGCATGTCCGGACTGCGTGAAAAAACACAGAAAAAAGCATCCGGGGGCGCATAAAATGGGTAAAAAGATCATCTTTTATTTCACCGACCGAATATTCCCTTAAGAACGCTAGCTTTCGGCTTCACCCAGTCTGAGGTACACATCCGGCTGACCCGGCAGTAACAATCGTAGAGGTGCTCCCTTTACCGCCTAGCCGAACAATCGTGAACGTAGGGGTAAGCACAGGAGCCAGGCAACCCAGCTTGGCCAAACTTAAGTCATATCGATGCATATAATGGTGAAGAAAAAGGTATGTGCGGAAGTTTGACGCATGTGTTGGGCGTGAAGCCCGTATAAATAAGCTTCTATTAAAGAAGCCCCCAGGTTTAATGAGCGTGAGTGGCGCGTCACTAGATGAGCCTTTAAGAGCTATAAAAGAAAAGAGGGGAAGGAGAGAAATGTAAGACAGAAGAATGCAAAAAAATGCAAAAAATGGACAGAGGAAGGAGACGAACACAGAGTCCGGTGCTAGGCATAGAATCTTCGGAGACGGGTGGCGTTCCACGGGTTCGGCTCGAGTCGGTTATCCGACGCATCTCGCAGGCGGTATGCCCCACCAGTCAAGACTTGTTCGATTATGAATGGACCTTCCCATTTGGGCTTGAGTTTGTCCTTTTTATTATCCGGCAGGCGTAGAACTAGTTCGCCAACATTGTAATTTTTGGCCTGTACTTCTCTGCTTTGATATCTTCGGGCCTGTTGTTGATAAAATGCGGAGCGGGCTTTTGCCACGTCACGCTCCTCCTCCAAGGCATCCAAGTTGTCATGTCGATCGAGCTCGGCTTCTCTTTCTTCATACATGCGCACTCTAGGTGAGTCATGAATTATGTCGCAGGGCAGAACTGCCTCTGCGCCGTACACCATAAAAATGGTGTGTATCCGGTGGTGCGATTTGGCGTGGTCCGCAGCCCCCAGAGCACGGAGTTGAGCTCCTCTACCCAGTGCGTGTTAGATTCCTTGAGGGACCGCACCAGTCTAGGTTTAATGCCGCTCATGATAAGACCATTTGCGCGTTCGACCTGACCGTTGGTTTGTTGGTGATAGACGGAAGCATAATCGAGCTTGATGCCCATGTTTTTGCACCAGAGTTTTACCTCGTCGGCGGTAAAGTTTGTACCGTTGTTGGTTATGATGCTGTGGGGGACGCCATAACGGTGTACGACCCTGGATATGAAGTCTATCACAGGTCCGGATTCGGCCATTTTAACAGGCTTGGCTTCTATCCATTTGGTGAACTTATCCACCATGACCAGTAAGTATTTTTTTCCTATGGGTTCCACCTTTAAGGGGTCCGACCATGTCAAGCCCCCAGACCGCAAAAGGCCAGGTGATGGGTATAGTTTGGAGTGCGGTGGGTGGCATATGGCTTTGGTTGGCAAAAAGTTGGCAACCAGCGCATCGTTGGACTAGGTCCTGAGCGTCTGCTTGGGCCGTCGGCCAGTAAAAGCCTGTATGGAAAGCCTTGCTAACAAGGGACCGAGCAGCGGCGTGGTGACCACCAAGTCCGGCATGAATTTCAGCCAGGAGGTTCCGCCCTTCCTCTTCGGAGATGCACCTTTGAAGGACTCTGGTAGTGCTTTTCTTATAAAGTTCTCCCTCATGGACTCTGTAGGCCTTAGATCGCCGCACTATGCAGCGGGCCTCGTTTTGGTCCTCCGGGAGTTCCCGCCTAGTAAGGTAGGCTATGAATGGTTCTGTCCACGGGGCGATAACCGCCATTATTACGTGGGCTGAAGATGTAATTTCTTTGGCAGAGCCTCCAATTGTGTCAGATTGTTCGGCGTCGAGTGGTGCGGCTGGGTTTGGGCTGTTATTTGCGGGTTCCCCCTCCCATGCTACGGATGGCTTGAACAATCTTTCCAAAAAGACGTTGGGGAGACTGTATCGCGTTTTGCTCTGATGCGTGCTAGGACGTCCGCCGCTTGATTGTTTTCTTGGGCTATATGGTGAAACTCCAGCCCTTCGAACCGAGCTGACATTTTTAGGACGGCGTCGCGGTAAGCTGCCATTTTTGGGTCCTTGGCGTCGAAGTCTCCATTTATTTGGGATATCGCGAGGTTTGAATCCCCGCGTACCTCTAGGCGCTGGATACCCATGGATACTGCTATCCGGAGGCCATGTAGGAGGGCCTCATATTCGGCTGCATTGTTAGAATCTGTGTACATGATCTGGAGCACATATTAGACTGTGTCTCCTGTGGGGGACGTCAGGACGACGGCGGCCCCAGTCCGGCCAACATTTTGGAGCCGTCGAAATGCATAATCCAGTTTGAATATGCGCCGTACTCTTTAGGGAGCTCGGCCTCCGTCCATTCTGCGACGAAGTCGGCCAAAACTTGCGATTTAATAGCTCGCCGTGGCTTATAGGTTATATCGAACGGGAGAAGCTCGATGGCCCACTTTGCAATCTGGCCAGTTGCATCGCGGTTGTTGATAATATCGTTTAGTGGCACTTACGAGGCTACTGTTATGGAACACTCTTGAAAGTAGTGTCGTAGCTTCCGGGATGCCATGAATACCGCGTATGCAATCTTTTGATAATGCGGGTACCGTGATTTACATGGAGTGAGGATAGTGGACACGTAGTAGACCGGCCTTTGAAGGGGGAATTTGTGTCCGTCCGTTTCCCGCTCGACAACGAGCACTGCGCTGACAACTTGGTGTGTTGCTGCAATGTACAATAACATTGGTTCGCCGGTGATTGGCGCGACCAGGACTGGGTTTGTTGCCAATATGGCTTTTATTTCATCAAGTCCGGCCGTGGCGGCATCCGTCCACTCGAAGTGTTTGGTGCGCCGAAGGAGGCGATAAAGGGGTAGTGCCTTTTCTCCCAAGCGGAAGATGAAGCGGCTTAAAGCCGCCACGCACCCGGTTAATTTTTGTATTTGTTTAAGGTCCTTCGGGACATCCAATTGTGACAAAGCTCAGATCTTGGCTGGGTTTGCTTCAATTCCTCTACCAGATACAATGAAGCCCAAGAGCTTTCCGGCTGGAACGCCGAAGATGCATTTTTCTGGGTTGAGCTTGATGTCATATTTTCGGAGGTTATCGAATGTAAGCCTCAAGTCGTTTACTAGGGATTTGACATGTCTTGATTTGATGACCACATCATCCACATACGCCTCCACTGTTTTGCCGATCTGGTTTGCCAGACATGTCTGGATCATGCGCTGATATGTTGCGCCGACGTTTTTCAGCCCGAAGGGCATTGTGTTGAAGCAGAATGGGCCGTATGGTGTGATGAATGCTGTTGCAGCTTGGTCTGATTCTGCCATCTTGATTTGATGGTAACCCGAGTATGCGTCGAGGAAACACAACAAATCGTGTCCTGCGGTGGCATCGATAATTTGATCGATATGGGGGAGGGGGAAGGGATCCTTTGGTCAAGCCTTGTTAAGGTCTTTGAAATCGACACACAGGCGCCAGGATTTTTCCTTCTTTGGTACCATCACCAGGTTTGCTAGCCAGTCCGGATGTTTTATGTCTCTGATGAATCTGGCCTCTAATAGCTTCGCTAGCTCCTCTCCCATAGCATGTCTCTTGGGTTCGGAAAAATGCCGAAGGGCTTGTTTGACAGGTTTAAATCCTTTTAGGATATTTAAGCTGTGTTTGGCCAGCCTGCGTGGGATCCCTGGCATGTCTGAAGGGTGCGAGGCGAAGATGTCCCAGTTCTCAGGAACTCTCGCAGTGCGGCGTCTGCATCAGGGTTCAGTCGTGCCCCGATGGAAGCTGTTTTATTGGGGTCCGTTGGATGGACCTGGAATTTGACTATTTTGTCAGCTGACTTGAAGGACGTGGATTTGGATCTCTTATCGAGTATCACATCATCCCTGTTAACCGTGGAGCGCAGCGCAGTTAGTTCCTCGGACGCTAAGGCTTCGGATAGCGCCTGAAGGGCTAATGCGGCCGTCTTGTTTTCGGCGCGGAATGCTATGTCCGGATCACTAGCTAGAGTGATAATTCCATTTGGCCCGGGCATCTTAAGCTTCATGTACCCGTAATGGGGTATTGCTTGGAATATTGTGAATGCTCCCCGCCCTAGTAAAGCGTGATATCCGCTCTTAAACGGGGCCACCTGAAACATGACTTCTTCGGACCTGTAATTATCCGGCGTGCCGAACACCACATCTAGTGTGATTTTTCCTGTGCAGCGCGCTTCCCGACTGGGGATTATTCCTCTAAAGGTTGTGCTGCTTTGCTCGATGCGGTTCCAGTCTATTTCCATTTTTTGAAGGGTTTCCTCATAAATGAGGTTCGGTCCGCTGCCTCCATCCATGAGCACCTTGGTGAGGCGAAAGCCGTCCACTATGGGACTGAGGACCAATGCGGCTGGTGCTCGGGCAGTTCGGAATCTAGGTTCATCACTTGCGTTGAAGGTAATAGCAGTGTCGCTCCATGGATCTATTGTTGCAACTTGATAGACTTCGGCGAGGCTGCGGAGTGTTCTTTTTCGCATATTGCTTGATGCGAAAGTCTCGAAGACTGTGAGAACGGTACTGGTGCCCTCGGGCTGGCTTTCTGCGGCCTCCAGAATTAAGAGGTCCTCGCCAATTTTGGCCACCTGCCGGAGTATCCAACTTGCTCTAAGGCTGTGAGTTGGTGTGGCGTCCTCTGTACTGTGAATTCTACAGGGTCCATCAAGCCACCTTTCCAGTACGGTTCCATGCCCTGTAGAGGGTTTTGGCTTTTTGGTGTTTATCCCGGGTGTCCTATGATGATGCACCCTCTTAGTTCGGACGGGATTACTATTCAAGGCCGGATTATCCCAAAATTTTATTTCGGTTTTCCAGGCGCTTTCCATCGCACAGTATTTTTGTACTATGGACGCCAAGTCAGCGAAGCGTGTAATATCACGACGACTTACGGTGTTAAGGATTCCCTCATCCGTGCAATTACTGCAGAAAATTGAGATTGCGTCTCCCTCGCGGCAATCCCTTATCCTGTTCATAACCAAGAGGAATCTGGCCCAGTAATGATGTACTGTTTCCTCAGGCCTCTGCCTGATTTGGGAGAGATCGCTTATGTTCGGGTGGGCGGGTGTCGTTGAATCTGAAACCTCACCTAATCCAAGATTCGGAGGCCGAAGAGTTTCCGAACTCTGAAGTTCGGATTCTTGGAGTTGTCCAATGAATCTAGCCCGTTGCCTGATCCTAAGCTCAGGTCTTGAGTTACATCCTCCCCTCCGCGGGTATCCGGCTTGGAGGGGTCGGGAATTCGGACGTAGCTAGTCCTTAAAATAGATGAAGGGTCGCCGCACTGCGTCTCTACCACGGCAACGTGGTGGGTGACTTGGGGAGAGTTAATTTCTCTTAGATCGGGTTTAAGCCCAACCCGGTCGTAATCCGTAGCGACCCCCAAGGCGGCGATGCGATCCAAGAGCTTGTTTACGGAAGAGAGCTCCATTGGATCTAGCTGCTCGACGAGCTCTGAGCTGACGTGTAGGTTGCTTTTGATGACCCGAGAGGTCACCGTCGGTGCAACAGCCGAACAGGCGGTCATGAGGAAACCACCTAGCCGGAGGGTTTGGCCGACAGCCAAGGCTCCCTTAGCAATGGTGCCGTCTTTAATGACGGGAGGAGGCATCCTTCCTGATTGTGACGGCACAGAGGAACTCTCAATGAAAGCACCAATGTCGGTGTCAAAACCGGCGGATCTCGGGTAGGGGGTCCCGAACTGTGCGTCTAGGCCGGATGGTAACAGGAGGCAGGGAACACGATGTTTTAACTAGGTTCGAGCCCTCTTGATGGAGGTAAAACCCTACGTCCTGCTTGATTAATATTGATGATATGGGTAGTACAAGAGTAGATCTACCACGAGATCAAGGAGGCTAAACCCTAGAAGCTAGCCTATGGTATGATTGTTGTATATGGAGTTGATTGCCTACGGACTACAACCCTTCACTTTATATAGACACCGGATAGGGTTAGGGTTACATAGAGTCGGTTACAATGGTAGGAGATCTTGAATATCCGCATCGCCAAGCTTGCCTTCCACGCCAAGGAAAGTCCCATCTGGACACGGGACGAAGTCTTCAATCTTGTATCTTCATAGTCCTGGAGTCCGGCTGATGGTATAGTCCGGCTACCCGAACACCCCCTAATCCAGGACTCCCTCAGCGACCATCACGTTTCTTGTTTCTACCACTGCCACACCCACACGCGATTCCCATGATGCAGCTCCAACCCATGGCACGACGTCCCCCGATGTGGACATGGATCCTCTGAAGTGGCTATCACTGCCTTGCCCTGCCTTTCCTTCGCTGACAGGTGGGACCCATGCTTATGGGTCCCACATGTCAGTGACAGAATGGTAGGATTGTTCGCGTCAGGGGATCCTCATCCCCCCGATGTGCCCCTCATCCCTCTCAGCCCCACCGCTCCTCTGCCTTTGTGTGCATGATATACTCCTAATATATTACTCCCTCCGTACCTAAATATTTGTCTTTTTTAAGATTTCAAATGGACTATCACATATGGATTATATAGACATATTCTAGTTTTTCTAGCAAGATGCCCGCGCGTTGCACGAAGTTGATGGAAAAGGTAAGCACAACTTATAAATTGACGGATCGAGTACTAGTTACAGTGATGCATATAATTAAGCAAAGGGATCGCACATGTCGGTATTGACTAGAACGAGAATGCAACAGCACAATAAGAATTAAGGCCACGATGATGCGATCATAGTGGTGGTTACAGAAGGCAAGAACAAAGATGGATCCACGAACATACAACCTCCTCCTCCTCAACTTAGTGCGTCGGGCCACCGACCGGCGGCTAAGGAGCGGCGGCTTTTGTGGCGAGGTCAAGGTGCTTCTCAGCAAAGGCATCCAAGGCTTCCAGCCGGTTGAGGAAGGCCAACCTCGTAGCGTACTCACTGGCATTGTAGATACCTATGTACACGATTTGCTCGTACACGTGGATGTGTAGGTCGACGAATTCTTGCATGGCGAGGTGCCTCGCGGCAAGCGCGGCCTCTAGGTGGACATTCTTCGTGGCGTCGGCGGGCAATCGCAGGGCCACCAGTGCTTGAAAGAGGTTCCGGCCATGGAGGCCGATTAGGGTGGTAGGCAATGAGGAGCCCGGGCACGCGGGCTGGAGGAGTACGGCGATGTCGTCCGCGAGCTTCTTGATGACGATGAACTTTTTGCTGGTGTCAACAATCATCTGGTCCAACTAAGAGTCGTAGTTGGCGTCGACGGCGGCCATCCACCAGCCTGTCTCCAACACCATCTGGAGACAATCCTCGGCGGCATGCCGCAGGCCGGCGTCGTGGACCATCTGGCGCAGCCGCTGGCCGCTCGCGCGCATCGCCGCCATGGGTCTGGAGTGAGCTCTTTTGCGCTTAGTGTAGGTGCTTAGGCAAATGCTTAGGTGCGTACGATGTGGTAGATGCATTGGAATGGAGGGGCACCTTTATATGAGGGCAATGAGGGCAAACTGCGTTGCATTCACATTGTGCAGCCTCTTTTCCCGGACCTCCTCCCATTACTTCCCTCATGCATTAATTGAGGAGGATGCATTGGTCGTTCAACATATCAGGAACCACTACTCCCTCCCTCGTCTGCATTAAAGCCGTAACGGGAACTGCGCCGCATGCTTTCAAATCGAATACTCCCTCTGTCTAGGTGAGTATTAAGTCATCTTACGAAAACCAAATAGTAAACACATAGGCGTGGTGCATTAACTCTCACGTTGTTTCTTAGGCTAGCCATAGTGGGAGTAACTTAGGTAGTAACTTAACACATCCCAAGACAATTTTGCTTATGTGGCAACTATTTAATGAGGAAAGAGGTGCTTGTGGTAACATAATATGTTACTGTAACATAGCGCTTTAGTCGCTTCGACAGAGACGCAAGAAGACGAGGGAGTAGGCTGCTGCAAACGTAGGGCTGTGTGATTTGACAGCGAGTTACTGCTGGACAGGTGGGGCCCCGTGATTTGACTTGCCATTATCATTTTAACTGTGGCGCTACGACCGGCGTGAGTCTCCCAGATTCCTGACCACCTCCATACAGGTGCCTCTCCCAATGCTCCACCATGTAGTAGAGGCTGGCTCTTGCATGAGAGCCCACTTCTCCACTTTTTCCTTGCCTCTATTTCCTCCACATATGCAAAAATGCCATGTAAAGCGCACTATTGTACTTACTTTTACTTGCTCCTACAGGTGCTTAAGCTTGCCACATAGGCATAAAGTCTGATGTGGCAAGTTATTCAAGAAGAGAGAGACTAGTTTGGTGACCCAAGGAAGAAACGTTGCTGAGCGCGTGTACCTAGGTGAAAAGACAATTTTGAGTCTATAGCTAATTAAATGAAGCAAACTTAGCAACACCATTTCATTGGAAGAGGTCACTCCTTGGCAAATGCAATAAATACTAGTGCTCCATGTGTCCCATAATATAAGAACGTTTTTGGCACTACACTAGTGTCAAAAACATTCTTATATTATGGGACGGAGGGAGTACGAAGAAAGAGATAGAGAGGAGTAAAAAAATACACTTATAGCCAACCTTGTTGTAGTATGAGTGACTAAGTGGTGACTATGTATAACATGCCAAACATCAGATAGCCTAACGCATCGTGTTAAATCTCCAAGGGCGCGACCGCACGAGCGACGCGACGGTCGTGGTAGGCGCGACCACGATACGGGCTACTGGCAGCCCTTGGATCTGAGATCAAACAGTCGCATGCTAAGTTGCTGAAAATTTGTAGAATAACCCTCCAGGATAGGATATTCACCCATAGGTCTAGAATCACGCCATGCAACCGTTTGATCTCAGATCCAAGGGCTCTCGGAAGCCCGTATCATGGGAAAATGGAAAGCCACTACCCTGCCGTTTGCACGCTGGCAGTTCGCTCCTACTCGTCCCCGCACGTCCTTCAATACTACGGTGGTTCGCTCCTAGTCGTCCCGTCCATTCACATTACGGTAGTTCCACTAATCCTAACCCTCCTCCCAAATCCATGGCATCCCAAATCTCTAGGATCGGCGGTGGGTACAAGGTTAGAACCATCACCGGCGATGAGTTCGATGTCATCTACACTCGTTCTTCCGCGATGGTGAAAGGATGCCTTTCTCGCTTCAGACGCATGTTCGAAAACTAAGATGATGAGTGGGTCGTTGGGCTAGATGTTGAGTACACCACAGTCCTGGGACAAGAGAAGGATCTAAAGGATGAATAGAGGAAGAAGCCTGCCGTGATCCAGGTTTGCATGCATGACTTATGCTTGGTCTACCACATATGCCATGCCGACGTTGAGTGTCAGGATTTTAAGGACTTCCTCGGGAGCAACCTAGTCAAATTCGTTATTGTAGACTTTGGTAACGACAAAGAAGTCATGTGTCGGGTAGGCCTCATTGTAGGCAACACCTTCGACCTCCAGAAGAATCGGCTGGTGTCCTCTCTTCAGCCTTCAATGATGACCCTGGCAGGAGCCATGGTTCATCCTTCGTACGGTAAACTGGAAAAACCTCCATACATGTTTCATCGTCATGCATGGCAGCGGAATGTACTAGATATAGACCACATCCAGTACGCTGCAATGGATGGCTACCTTTGCTTCAATATCTACAAGGGTTGGATGAAGAGCAACAGCCAAGTGTGCGGTTCAAGCAAAGAAGTATCGGCCAAGAGGAAGAGGGACAAGGACGAAGTTGAGGACGTGGACGAGGACTCCGAGTAAGGTGGCAGTGTCGTTGCTCATGGTGGTTCTAATGCAGTGTCTACCGGAATAGTTGCAAAGTTTAATTTCAGGTGTGCTTAATTTAATTTGAGGGGTGTGTTGTGCTGAGCCCCCAGCAGAACTATGTTATGTTTCTTCTTGTTACTTTAACTCTTTAGTACGTACATACAAGTATTTCTTACATTTCATCTTTTAGTTGGTATAGTACTACCACTTGTTTCTTCACATTATATACATACAATATATATGGCCAACATCATATAGCCAGCAGTTTAGTTGTCAAAGAATTTCAGGGTGCTTAGTTTTGTCAAAGAATTCCAGGGTGCTTAGTTTTATTTGAGGGGTGGGTTGTGCACTTGTGCTGGACACCATTATTGTGACAAGCCTTTTTAATAGTACTATATGCATAATTTGGTGACGAGCGCTCTCTATATGTACCACCTTTTTTTTAATTTCAAGTTTTGCTCCATGGCGCAATCCATCGATACTACTACTGTACAAAAGTGGAGTATATACATTTTTTAAAAGGCTAGAGGGCGGGGCAGTCTAGCTCGGTCGGTTTCACGAGAGGCGAGGGCCTTTGTGATTTGACGGCTCATTACTGCTGTCAAATCGAATAGTACTACGCCGCCCGCTGCACGCCTGGTGCCTCCATTAAACCCCTCCGTTAAACCCGCATGCAAACCGAGAATCCTACTCCGGCCACACGTCCGTTCATGAGCGGGCCAGAATTAAACGCAACACCGGCCGAGCTCCTCCCGTCCACCCTCAGTTTAAACGAGGCCAGACACCGGCCAAGCTCCTACCGTCCGCCCTCTATTTACATGAGGCTAGACAGACAGCGGGCAAGAATCGCACCCCTCTGCCGCTCCCCCATCTCCTCCTTCACCATTTTCTCCACTCCTCCGATGGCTTCCGATGAGCCGTTCTCCGGCATATTACCCGGCTGGGTGGCCCGCCGAGCCCTTCGGATACGGGAGAGGCCACTTCGTGCTTCACCAACCTCGCTTGGCCCGACGGAGCTAGTTGCCGCCCCAAGCAGGCGCATGGTTCAGCAACTCGTCGCTCCAGTTCAGCTCGATGAGGAGTGGCGAGTTGCTCCACGCCGGCACGGCGGCAAGCACGCCGGCACGGCGGCAAGCACGCCGGTACGGGCGCCATCGCTATCGCGTCGTACCGCTCCACCAGTGTCTGCGGTGGCCGCGCCTGTAACGCCCGGATAATCACGCAACAGTGATCTCACGTTAATGGTGACACGTCACCTCTGTCACTGTAATTAATTTCGGGTTAATTCAAAACCATTTCAAATTTAAATCCTAATTAAGCCAAACGATAAAAGTTTTCAAATATTAAAATAAAATGTTCGGGCTATGTCTATTATTGCATCGGTAATTATGGTGAAGTAAACACATTTTTATAAAATGCCTAAATGCTTTTAAATGAATTAAAACAGAAAAGAAATAATAAAAGAAAAAAAACAAACAGAAAACAAAACAAAAAAGAAAGAGAAAGGCCCCCACTGGGCTTCGGCCCAGCAGGCCGGCCCATTCGACCGCAGGCCCAACCGGCCTCCCCCACGCC
>NC_057806.1:310278953-310287860 GCF_018294505.1 Triticum aestivum | reverse complement strand
GTCCCCTGCTACTGCTCGGGACCACGCCATTGCCCCGCCTGCCGCTCGCACCTTTGCTCGTCGCCGTCCTGCACTGCCGTCCCTCGCCGCTGCTGGCAGCTGTCGGCGCCCCGCCGGCCTCGCCCCGCCCCAGCCAGGCTGCGGCCTCCATGGGCGCCCGCCCCGCTCCCGACCCCGGGGTTCCGCCCGTTAACCCGCCCCGCGGGGTTGGCCTAGTGCCACTGACGACCAGGCCCCACGCCCTGGAAACATTAAAAAAAAAGATAAAATAAAATATGTATTTATATAAATAATTAAATTAATTAATTAATTTAATGGTTAATTAACCTAATTAGTGTTGCTTAATTAACCAGTTAACTAACTTATTAGACTAACTAATCCTGTTAGTTTAGCTGTTGTAAATGACAAGGGGCCCCACCCCCCTGTTGACCAGTCACGTTGACTGGTCAAATGGGACCCCCTGGCCCACCTGTCAGCCACTAGGTATAGTTCTGTGTACACTGTGCTGGGTGCATCTAGCATTTTAGTTTTTATTTCGAATTATTAATAATTCCAGAAATTAATAAAATCTTTAGAAAATCATATCTTTTAATCCGTAACTCGGATTAAAATATTTTCAACATGAAAGTTGCTCAAAACGATGAGACGATTTCGGATACGCAACCCGTTCGTCTGCCACACCCCCCTAACCTATCGAACTCACAACTTTCCCCCTCCGGCTCCTCTGCCCGAAAACGCGAAACACCGGGGATACTTTCCCGGATGTCATCCCCCTTCACCGGTATCACCTACTACCGCGTTAGGGCACCTCTAACGCCGTTACTTGTCATGTCATGCATCACTATGCATATGCTTGCATTATATTTATTGTTTCTTCCCCCTCTTCTCTCGCTAGACACCGAGACCGACGCCGCTGCTACCCAGTACGACTACGGTGTTGACGACCCCTCTCTCTTGCCAGAGCAACCAGGCAAGCCCCCCCCCTTTGATCACCAGATATCGCCTACTCTTCTCTATACTGCTTGCATTAGAGTAGTGTAGCATGTTACTGCTTTCCGTAATTCCTATCCTGATGCATAGCCTATCCTTGCTGCTATTGTTGTTACCTTTACCTGCAATCCTAATGCTTAGTATAGGATGCTAGATTATCATCAGTGGCCATACATTCTTGTCCGTCTGCCATGCTATATTATCGGGCCGTGATCACTCGGGAGGTGATCATGGGTATATACTATATACTTTATACATGATACATGTGGTGACTAAAGTCGGGCCGGCTTGTGGAGCACCCGCGAGTGATTCACGGATTGGGGGCTGAAAGGACCTTTGTCCCAACGGCCCTCTGTGTGGATCTTTGTGGCGGAGCGACAGGGCAGGTTGAGACCACCTAGGAGAGAGGTGGGCCTGGCCCTGGTCGGCGTTCGCGGATACTTAACACGCTAAACGAGATCTGGGTATTTGATCTGAGTCTGGCCATTTGGTCTATACACACTAACCATCTACGTGGGAGTAGTTATGGGTATCCCGGCGTCGTGGTATCAGCCGAAGCCTTCGTGACGTCAGCGACTGAGCGGCGCGTGCCGGATTGGAACGTAAGCCTGCTCTTGTATTAAGGGGGCTAGTTCTGCTTCCGGCCGCGTTCGCAACGTGCAGGTGTGCTAAGGGCGATGGGCCCAGACCCCTATGCGCTTAGGTTTAGACCGGCGTGCTGACCTCTCTGTTGTGCCTAGGTGGGGCTGCGACGTGTTGATCTTCCGAGGCCGGGCATGACCCAGGAAAGTGTGTTCGCCCAAATGGGATCTAGCGTGTTGGGGTATGTGGTGCACCCCTGCAGGGAAGTTAATCTATTCGAATAGTCGTGATCTTCGGTAACAGGACGACTTGGAGTTGTACCTTGACCTTATGACAACTAGAACCGGATACTTAATAAAACACACCCTTCCAAGTGCTAGATACAACCGGTGATCGCTCTCTCACAGGGCGACGAGGGGAGGATCATCGGTTAGGATTATGCTACGTGATGATGCTTGGAGGACTTTAGTCTACTCTCTACTACATGCTGCAAGACGGAGGCTGCCAGAAGTGTAGTCTTCGAAAGGACTAGCTATCCCCCTCTTATTCCGGCATTCTGTAGTTCAGTCCACATATGATAGCCTTATTTCAGTTGATACCAATGCATACATATGTAGTGTAGCTCCTTGCTTGCGAGTACTTTGGATGAGTACTCACGGTTGCTTGCTCCCTCTTTTCCCCCTATCCCTTCTACCTGGTTGTCGCAACCAGATGTTGGAGCCCAGGAGCCA
Organism: Triticum aestivum; assembly: GCF_018294505.1. Classification (NCBI taxonomy): domain Eukaryota; kingdom Viridiplantae; phylum Streptophyta; class Magnoliopsida; order Poales; family Poaceae; genus Triticum; species Triticum aestivum. Next base: position 310,285,557 of record NC_057806.1, on the reverse strand, counting down.
GACGCCACCTTCAACGACGACTCCTACTACACCGGAGGTGCCTACTACTACGTGCTGCCCGCTGACGACGACCAGGAGTAGTTAGGAGGATCCCAGGTAGGAGGCCTGCACCTCTTTCGATCTGTATCCCAGTTTGTGCTAGCTTTCTTAAGGCAAACTTGTTTAACTTATGTCTGTACTCAGATATTGTTGTTTCCGCTGACTCGTCTATGATTGAGCTCTTGTTTTCGAGCCCTCGAGGCCCCTGGCTTGTAATATGATGCTTGTATGACTTATTTTATTTGTAGAGTTGTGTTGTGATATCTTCCCGTGAGTCCCTGATCTTGATCGTACACATTTGCGTGCATGATTAGTGTACGGTCAAATCGGGGGAGTCACAAGTTGGTATCAGAACCGACTGCCTGTAGGAATGCCCTTTCCAACTCCTTGGCCGAAGTCGAGTCTAGACATTGCAAAAACTTTTACTAACATGGATGTGTGCCTTACGGGCCCACGTCGCCATCGGGTGGTACTAGGATCTTTTACTCCTCGACCTTTACTCTGGGACTCTGAACTCTCTTCTACTCGGGTTAAACGAATTTACTAACTCTGACACTAGGATCCCGTTACGACATTCACCCCAAAGTTGGATAAGCCCTAGTTATTCTTTAGAGTAGTATTTGAACATTATCCACATTGTCATTTGACTCCTGTGAAAACATCTTTGTTTTCAGATGGAACCCACGAGGCAGGTCGTGCGCCACACGACGGACATTGGTGCCTCAGGATCACCTGCTGTGTTGGTTGAGATGATGACCTATCTGGGTTATCGCTAGCACCCTGAGTACACCGTCTATGAGGAGTATCAGGACTTCAACCAGGAGCAGTACCGTGCCATCGTCCACCTCTACTCTCGGGAGTATGACTCCACTACCGTGCTGCACACTGCTCATGGTGTTGGAGTGACTATCGATATGGCGGTCCACGATGCTGCTTATGCTGCTCTGACACATCTTCGTGGAGAGTATCAGGAGTTGGACACCTCCCCCTTCAGGCACATTGCTATCGCATCCGATGTTGGTGCGGAGAGATACTACACTACTGCCTACTCCACTGTCACCCGAGAGCCCTTCTACCATCAAAACCTGGTTCTGCATGCTGATGGGCTGGATAGAGCTAACCGAGCTCTTCGCCACGAGTTGTACACCACCCGTCAGCACCTGTATCGTGCTCTGACACTGTTGCACCCCTCTGTCCGCTCTGGTGATCTGTCACGTACTGCGATCTACCCTGCCCGGACCGTGATGCCCCAGGGCGTCGGCTGGCCAGATGTGGGAGGCTACTCTCCTACATTGGGTCCTCTCCTGCCACCTGCGCATCGGGTTCCGCACCAGAGTATCCGCGGACCCCAGGCTACTCGCGTGGAGGTCTTCCCTTCGCGTCACTACCAGCTGTCGGGCTACACCTACCTCCGCAGTACCGCATGGGACTGACGTAGACTTGCTTATTAGTGTTAGCTGCATTCGCCGCGAGCCTGTGTGCCGCCTATGATGTCTTAGCCTATGTACCGAACTCTGTGTAACGAACTCTATGCTGATCTCTTTTGTAAGATATGCCGACTACTATGTAGTATCTATCGTGCTACGTTCGTTGTGCATGTTTCATCATGAATGATTCTTGTTTTTTGCAATTCCTCAATGCTGAACTACCCCTGTTAAATATTAGCAGGATGGTTAGACCAGGTGGTCGTGGTCGTGGTGGCAACGCCCCACCACCGCCTGAGTACATGGCTGGGATGATGCAACAGTTTGAGCTGAATCGTCAGTTCATGGAGAATATTATGGCTCAGTTTCCTCGCCCCAATATGAACCAGCAGCCAACCCAAGTGACTCTGCAAGATTTCATGCACCTCAACCCAACCGTGTACCGCAGCTCAACTCAGCCTCTGGATGCTGACGACTGGCTCCGTGACATCACCTATGAGATGGAGTCTGCTGATGTAGCCCCTGCTAGCTATGTCACCTTTGCTTCTTTCTTCCTGAAAGGACCCGCGGCTCAATGGTGGGACAGCCACAGGCGTACTCTGCCAGCTGGAACAATCATCACCTGGCCAGACTTCCAAGCTGTCTTCTGTGCTCGCTTCATTCCTCAGGGAGTCATGGACCGGAAGAAGCGTGAGTTCCGCAACCTCACCCAAGGCAACAAAACTATGGAAGCTTATCAGCGGGAGTTTCTGGACTTGTCCCGCTATGCTGAAGAAGACATTGCAACTGATGCACGCAGACAGGAGAAGTTCCGTGATGGCCTTCAAGCTGACATCAAGCTCGCACTTCTAGTGCACGACTTTACTGATTTCGCCACCTTGGTGAACAAGGCCATCAATGTCGAAACTGGTCTGCAGGAATACCAGAGCTCTCATAGGCGCAGCCGTGACACGGGCTCATCTTCAGGCCCGTCTTCGCAGAAGCGCAAAATATGGATTCCCAACATCATGTACCAGCCGAATGCACCTGCCCCAAGGCAGACCTATGCTGCACCTCGTCTGCCTGCTCCTCCAACTAGGCAGACAAGACTTCCAGCTCCACCACCACAAGCTCCTATTCCCACTCCCAATAATGGTCTCTGCTACAAGTGTGGTCAGCCAGGTCACCGTGCTAGTGATTGCAATCAGAACCAGAATCAACTGGCCCTCCCAGCAACTAGCCGTGGAAGCAACCAGCCTCGCAACAACAGTGCCAAGTCTTATGGTCGTGTTCATGCCAACCATGTTGATCTCAATGAAGTTCTAGACCAGCCTGCTACCGTTATGGGTACACTCCTCGTAAATTCAGTACCAGCATCTGTTTTGTTTGATACAGGAGCATCACATTCATTCATATCAGCTGAGTTTGCATTCATGCATGGCATTAAATACGAAGAGATGAACACTGCAATTGTGGTACACACTCCTGCGGGCCAGTGTCAAACCTCTATGGTTAGTCACAACGTTCCCGTTGAAATTGAAGGACTGGAATTCCTTGCCTCCCCCATCGTGCTAAAGTCCTGTAGCATTGACCTCATTCTGGGAATGGATTGGTTGAAAGCGCATACTGCTTCTATAGTTTGCGCCACTAAGGTCGTCCATCTGCTACACCCTTCTGATGAAATAATTGCTTACCAAGCTCATCTAGTTCAGAACGCCGAGGCACGTCTTTATGCCTTGAATGCGTTGAACGCTGCACCACTCGAGGGCATTGAAAACATTCCCGTCATTCGTGAATTCCAAGACGTCTTTCCAGAAGAGCTTCCAGGGATTCCTCCTGCTAGAGCTGTCGAATTCATCATCGACTTGAAACCCGGCACTACCCCTATAGCTAAACGACCCTACAAGATGCCGCCGCATGAACTCATTGAGCTTAAGGAGGAAATCGACAAATCTCTTGTCAAAGGTTTCATTCGTCCAAGTTGCTCTCCTTGGGGAGCACCTTCTCTCTTTGTTAAGAAAAAGGATGGGACAAACCGATTAGTCCAAGACTACCGTCCTATAAACAAAGCTACCATTCAGAATAAATATCCTCTTCCTCGGATCAATGATCTTTATGATCAACTGGCTGGTTCATCAGTGTTCTCCAAACTTGACTTGAGGTTGGGTTACCACCAGATCCGTGTTCGTGAGGAGGACATCCCAAAAACCGCCTTCGTGACTCGGTATGGGTCATACGAGTACACCGTCATGTCATTCAGCTTAACGAATGCTCCCGCCACCTTCTCTCGTCTGATGAATTATATATTCATGGATTACCTCAACAAGTTCGTCGTGGTTTATCTGGACAATATCCTTGTATTTTCCAAGAACGAGGAAGAACATGCTGGACATTTGCGTCTTGTGCTGGAGAAGCTTCGAGAACATCAGCTGTATGCTAAGTATTCCAAGTGTGAATTCTGGCTCCCCGAAGTAACCTATCTCAGGCATGTCATCTCCAAGGATGGTATTGCCGTCAACCCTGAACGAGTTCAGGCTATTCTCGATTGGACTCCTCCGAAGAATGTGAAGCAAGTCCGAAGTTTTCTCGGCCTCGCCAGCTACTGTCGTCGATTCGTCGAGAACTTCTCCAAGATTGCCAGGCCCCTGACTAATCTGTTGCATAAGGGTGTCAAGTTTGACTGGATAGACAAGTATCAGGAAAGTTTCCAGGCGCTCAAAGACAAGTTGACTTCTGCCCCCGTACTTGCTGCACCTGATACTAAGAAGGACTTCGTCATTTACTGCGACGCTTCCCGTCAAGGATTAGGCTGTGTCCTAATGCAAGAGCGCAGAGTGATTGCTTATGCCTCTCGTCAACTGCGCCCTCACGAAGAAAACTACCCAGTTCACAACCTCGAGCTTGCTGCTGTCATTCATGCACTGAAGCAGTGGCGACATTACCTTCTCGGTAATCGTTGCGAGATCTTCACCGACCATCAAAGTCTGAAGTATCTGTTTACTCAGCCAGATTTGAACCTACGCCAGCAAAGATGGATGGAGACTGTTGCAGACTTTGACGTGGGTATATCCTATACCCCCGGCAAGGCTAATGTAATGGTTGATGCCTTGAGCCGCAAGTCTTACTGCAACCACCTCCAGGTCCACAAAGTTCAGCCCTCGCTTGTCGAAGAATTTAGAAGGCTGAACCTCCATATTGTTCCTCCGGGATCACTCGCTCCCCCTCCCGAAGGTTTCCCCAAACGGAACCTCCATGTTGTTTCCAAGGGTTCTCTCAATACCCTGGTTGCGAAACCAGATCTTGTGGACACCATCAAATGGATACAGAAATGTGACGATGAAGTCCTCAAGATTAAGCGCGACCTCAAAAAAGGAAAGCCCTCATTCTTCACTATTGCTGACGATGGTGCCTTGTATTTCAAAGGCCGCCTAGTGGTACCATGTTCGAAGAAAAACCTGGATAAGACTAAAAGGGTTATGCAAGAATCTCATGATACGCCTCTGTCCATCCATCCTGGTAGTACAAAGATGTACCAGGATATTCGTCAAAGATTCTGGTGGTCTAATATGAAGCAGGACATTGCTCGTTATGTTGCTGAGTGTGACGTTTGTCGCCGAATCAAAGCAGAGCATCAAAGGCCTGCTGGAACTCTGCAACCTATCTCCATTCCTGAATGGAAATGGGACCATGTTGAAATGGACTTCGTCACTGGATTTCCCAAATCGCAGAAAGGTAATGATGCTATTCTTGTCGTCATTGACCGGCTTTCCAAAGTTGCCCATTTTCTGGCGGTCAAAGAGACAATCACTGCTAGTCAGCTTGCTACTCTCTACATGGCCAGAATTGTTTCACTTCACGGTATCCCACTGGTTATCAGTTCAGACCGTGGCAGCTTATTCACTTCAAGGTTTTGGGCGAGTTTCCAAGAAGCTATGGGAACTCATTTGTCGTTCAGTACTGCGTTTCATCCTCAGTCGCAAGGACAGGTTGAACGTGTCAACCAAGTTCTCGAAGACATGCTTCGAGCTTGTGTAATATCATTCGGCAAGAAATGGGAGGAATATCTTCCATATGCCGAGTTCTCTTATAATAATAGCTATCAAGCTAGTCTAAAGATGTCCCCCTTCGAAGTGCTATATGGACGAAAGTGTCGAACCCCTCTAAACTGGTCAGAAACTGGGGAACGTCCACTCTTCGGTCCGGATATTATCCAACAGGCCGAAGAACAAGTTCGCATTATTCGCGAGAATCTCAAGACTGCTCAGTCACGTCAGAAAAGTCAGTATGACCGTCATCACCAAGACATGGTCTATCAACCTGGCGAAAAGGCTTATCTTCGAGTTACACCAATGAAGGGTGCACACTGCTTCGGGATCAAAGGAAAGTTAGCTCCCCGCTATATTGGTCCTTTCACTATTCTCGAAAGGCGTGGAAAAGTGGCATATCAACTGGAGCTTCCGTCAAACCTTTCTCAGGTTCACGATGTGTTCCACGTGTCACAACTCCGACGCTGCTTCAAGGACCCAATCCGAGCAGTGGATCATGAAGTGCTTGAATTGCAACAAGACCTCTCCTATAAAGAGCATCCGGTTCGCATTCTCGACCAAGCTGAACGCCGCACCCGTCAGAAGGAGATCAAGTTCCTCAAGGTCCAGTGGTCGAATCACTCTGAAGACAAAGCCACCTGGGAACGCGAGGATTGTCTTCGCGATGAATACCCTGCACTGTTTCCTTCTACCTCCTAAATCTCGGGACGAGATTTCTTGTAGTGGAGGAGATTTGTAACGCCCGGATAATCACGCTACAGTGATCTCACGTTAATGGTGACACGTCACCTCTGTCACTGTAATTAATTTCGGGTTAATTCAAAACCGTTTCAAATTTAAATCCTAATCAAGCCAAACGACAAAAGTTTTCAAATATTAAAATAAAATGTTCGGGCTATGTCTATTATTGCATCGGTAATTATGGTGAAGTAAACACATTTTTATAAAATGCCTAAATGCTTTTAAATGAATTAAAACAGAAAAGAAATAATAAAAGAAAAAAACAAACAGAAAACAAAAAAAAGAAAGAGAAAGTCCCCCACTGGGCTTCGGCCCAGCAGGCCGGCCCATTTGACCGCAGGCCCAACCGGCCTCCCCCACGCCTCCCTTATCCCC
>NC_057806.1:310232245-310278189 GCF_018294505.1 Triticum aestivum | reverse complement strand
GCTCACCCCTGCGTCCCCCGCTCCGCTCCGGCCTCCCTCGCCGCGGCTCGCATCGCCGCGCCCGCACCGGCCATGACCTCGCCCATCCATGCCTCGCCCACCGTCCCCGTCCCCTGCTACTGCTCGGGACCACGCCATTGCCCCGCCTGCTGCTCGCACCTTTGCTCGTCGCCGTCCTGCACTGCCATCCCTCGCCGCTACTGGCAGCTGCTGGCGCCCCGCCGGCCTCGCCCCGCCCCAGGCAGGCTGCGGCCTCCATGGGCGCCCGCCCCGCTCCCGACCCCGGGGTTCCGCCCGTTAACCCGCCCCGCGGGGTTGGCCTAGTGCCACTGACGACCAGGCCCCACGCCCTGGAAACATTTAAAAAAAAGATAAAATAAAATATGTATTTATATAAATAATTAAATTAATTAATTAATTTAATGGTTAATTAACTTAATTAGTGTTGCTTAATTAACCAGTTAACTAACGTATTAGACTAACTAATCCTGTTAGTTTAGCTGTTGTAAATGACAGGGGGGCCCCACCCCCTGTTGACCAGTCACGTTGACTGGTCAAATGGGACCCCCTGGCCCACCTGTCAGCCACTAGGTATAGTTCTGTGTACACTGTGCTGGGTGCATCTAGCATTTTAGTTTTTATTTCGAATTATTAATAATTCCAGAAATTAATAAAATCTTTAGAAAATCATATCTTTTAATCCGTAACTCGGATTAAAATATTTTCAACATGAAAGGTGCTCAGAATGACGAGACGATTTCGGATACGCAACCCGTTCGTCTGCCACACCCCCCTAACCTATCGAACTCGCAACTTTCGACCTCCGGCTCCTCTGCCCGAAAACGCAAAACACCGGCGATACTTTCCCGGATGTCATCCCCCTTCACCGGTATCACCTACTACCGCGTTAGGGCACCTCTAACGCCGTTACTTGTCATGTCATGCATCACTATGCATATGCTTGCATTATATTTATTGTTTCTTCCCCCTCTTCTCTCGCTAGACACCGAGACCGACGCCGCTGCTACCCAGTACGACTACGGTGTTGACGACCCCTCTCTCTTGCCAGAGCAACCAGGCAAGCCCCCCCCCCCTTTGATCACCAGATATCGCCTACTCTTCTCTATACTGCTTGCATTAGAGTAGTGTAGCATGTTACTGCTTTCCGTAATTCCTATCCTGATGCATAGCCTATCCTTGCTGCTACTGTTGTTACCTTTACCTGCAATCCTAATGCTTAGTATAGGATGCTAGATTATTATCAGTGGCCATACATTCTTGTCCGTCTGCCATGCTATATTATCGGGCCGTGATCACTCGGGAGGTGATCACGGGTATATACTATATACTTTATACATGATACATGTGGTGACTAAAGTCGGGTCGGCTTGTGGAGCACCCGCGAGTGATTCACGGATTGGGGGCTGAAAGGACCTTTGTCCCAACGGCCCTCTGTGTGGATCTTTGTGGCGGAGCGACAGGGCAGGTTGAGACCACCTAGGAGAGAGGTGGGCCTGGCCCTGGTCGGCGTTCGCGGATACTTAACACGCTAAATGAGATCTGGGTATTTGATCTGAGTCTGGCCATTTGGTCTATACGCACTAACCATCTACGTGGGAGTAGTTATGGGTATCCCGGCGTCGTGGTATCAGCCGAAGCCTTCGTGACGTCAGCGACTGAGCGGCGCGCGCCGGATTGGAATGTAAGCCTGCTCTTGTATTAAGGGGGCTAGTTCTGCTTCCGGCCGCGTTCGCAACGTGCAGATGTGCTAAGGGCGATGGGCCCAGACCCCTGTGCGCTTAGGTTTAGACCGGCGTGCTGACCTCTCTGTTGTGCCTAGGTGGGGCTGCGACGTGTTGATCTTCCGAGGCCGGGCATGACCCAGGAAAGTGTGTCCGGCCAAATGGGATCGAGCGTGTTGGGGTATGTGGTGCACCCCTGCAGGGAAGTTAATCTATTCGAATAGCCGTGATCTTCGGTAACAAGACGACTTGGAGTTGTACCTTGACCTTATGACAACTAGAACCGGATACTTAATAATACACACCCTTCCAAGTGCCAGATACAACCGGTGATTGCTCTCTCACAGGGCGACGAGGGGAGGATCATCGGTTAGGATTATGCTACGTGATGATACTTGGAGGACTTCAGTCTACTCTCTACTACATGCTGCAAGACGGAGGCTGCCAGAAGCGTAGTCTTCGAAAGGACTAGCTACCCCCCTCTTATTCCGGCATTCTGCAGTTCAGTCCACATATGATAGCCTTATTTCAGTTGATACCAATGCATACATATGTAGTGTAGCTCCTTGCTTGCGAGTACTTTGGATGAGTACTCACGGTTGCTTGCTCCCTCTTTTCCCCTATCCCTTCTACCTGGTTGTCGCAACCAGATGTTGGAGCCCAGGAGCCAGACGCCACCTTCAACGACGACTCCTACTACACCGGAGGTGCCTACTACTACGTGTTGCCCGCTGACGACGACCAGGAGTAGTTAGGAGGATCCCAGGCAGGAGGCATGCGCCTCTTTCGATCTGTATCCCAGTTTGTGCTAGCCTTCTTAAGGCAAACTTGTTTAACTTATGTCTGTACTCAGATATTGTTGTTTCCGCTGACTCGTCTATGATCGAGCTCTTGTTTTCGAGCCCTCGAGGCCCCTGGCTTGTAATATGATGCTTGTATGACTTATTTTATTTGTAGAGTTGTGTTGTGATATCTTCCCGTGAGTCCCTGATCTTGATCGTACACATTTGCGTGCATGATTAGTGTACGGTCAAATCGGGGGAGTCACAGCGCCTCCCGTGTCTGTGGGCGCGCCTCCCGTGCCTGCGGCAGCGCCATGTAGGCAGAGACAGAAGCCGGGTGCATGGAGAGCGACGAGTCGGTGGCGAGCTTCTCCGTGTCCGCCGCCATCATCGAGGAGAAGTAGAACACGGGAGGCCGCCACCACTTGGGACCCATGAAGGCCACTACCGAGGCGACGACCGCGGATTCAGGTGGTTTCTTTGCTGCTTCGTCTCTTCCGAGGACCTTCGTCGACCCCGCAAGTGTCTGACGGACATGAGGAAGACAAAGGGATCCGTGGGCGGCCATTTAGATTATGTACTCCCTCTCCAGGTTGCGGGGAATTTTTGTTCTAAGAATGGATAAATTGTATGTATATACAACTAAAATAAGTCTAGATACATCCATTTCTAGGACAAGTATTTCCGGACGGAGGGAGTATTAATTATACAAGAGAGCCGGATTGGCACCTCTTAGTTCATGTAAATGTAATGAAATCCATGATGTTTATATGAAGATCTGGCTTTTTATACGAAATCCTTCATGCTTATATGAAATCAGTCCGTGTTTGCACGAATTTCATCTGGTTGGTTAGAGTTGTAAAAATGTATGTCACTGGCGTTTGATGTTGTCCTCCGCTTAAGGAAGCAGGGGGAAATTTGCCAGCTGCCGTCAGAGATGCTCTTTATGCTGGATATAATAGAGTGACATCCAATCCATTTGAGCTAATTGCCTGTATGATTGTCCTGCTATAAAAAGTTAATTGCATGCATAGTGTACACGTGACTTGCAGGGTGGCTACAGCTTGGTACAGAAAGTTAAAAAGAAACAAGTCCATCCTTAATCTTGTATTCTAAGTACTCTGTGGGTTCCACTGTCAGTGCAGTGGCGAAAGAAGTATATATCAAATAAGTAGAGTAATATATAATATAAAAATATAAAGTTAAAAGACAGAATACGAGCTCATGTCACCGCGTTGCGAGCATCCGGCGCTAACCAGCCCAGCACATTTTTGTTGTAGACCATGCTGGAGATATATCTCCATGTCTACTCTTATATATACTCCATTCGTTCCTAAATATTTGTCTTTTTCAGATTTCAAATGGACTACCACATACGGATGTGTATGTAGACATATTTTAGAGTGTAGATTCACTCATTTTGCTCTGTATGTCTTTTCAGGAAGGGGTCAAATTTGTCCTTGATTTATTTATGAGGTATCCAGATGGCACTGCACCGCCAAGAAAAGAGGGTAACATCAAAATTATGGAGTACTTTTTTCAGTATGTTGGTAAGGTCCGGTCATAGTCACTTGTTCAAATCTCTAAAAAGACAAATACTCCCTCCGTCCGGAAATACTTGTCATCAAAATGGATAAAAGGAAATGTATCTAGACGTATTTTAGTTTTAGATACATCTCTTTTTATCCATTTTGATGACTAGTATTTTCGGACGGAGAGAGTAGAAAAAGAGTTGGTGATGATGGTGTGCGTGCCATCCTGCAATATAGGTCGTCGAATTTATATCTAACGGATAGGAAAGAAACTATGGCAATTTTGCAAAAATATACCCACACGTCTCTCCACATTCGCAAATAAGGCCTTCCCTCGTTCAACCTTTTCTCTCACAAGATAAACTACTCATACAAATGCATCTTGATGTTCCGTGCAACGCACGGGCAACTAGCTAATTTCTTTTAAAATAGTTGCTGCGATAATTGGGTTGAAGTGATATATTTTATGCCTGCCCCGAATGACTTCAGATTCACTAGTAGTAACAAAGAAAAGGTTGCCTTGCTAATTAACAGAAAACAGGGTGAAAACTATCACATGAGGCCGATAAAAACAAGGCACGCTGGGTTCAGCATCATCGTCACTACAACTGTGCGTGCGCGAGAAGTCTACATATCGAGGGGGCTACCGAGCGAGGCACCGATACACAATGTTTGAGAGAGAAACCAATTGACAGATTATGATCAGATCGAGTTGTCACCCTTCTGTTGTCATTGTTGGGGGGAGGGAGAGAAAGACGTATTGAGAGTGTGTGCGGTAGACACAGAGGCACAACTAGCGAGTGTGTGTGTGTGTGTGTGTTTGAAAGAGAAGTAGATAGATTATTATCAAGATCGATGTGCCACCCTACTCCTTCGGTGCCGGGTAGTGTGTGTGTGTGTGTGTTTATGTGTTTGTTTGAGAGAGAAGCCAGTCGATAGATTAGTATCAAGATCGAGGTGTCACCCTACTCCTTCGGTGTTGAGAAGTGTGGGTGTGTGTGTGGGGGGGCAGTGACACTCACATATCTCTACTCTTATAAAAAACATAGTTGGTGATGATGGTGTTCCTGCCATCCTGCAATATAGGCCATCGATTTATATACGACGGACAGGAAGGAAACTATGGCAATTTTGCAAAAAGATACCCACACCCCTCTCTGCATTTGCAAATAAGGCATTCCCTCATTCATCCTTTTCTCCCACAAGATAAACTTCTCATACAAATGCATCTTGATGTTCCGTGCAACGCATGGGCATCTTGCTAGTAGGGAGAAGGAGTTTGTGTGACACATATCTAGCTATATTAAGGGATAGGTAGATAGCATATGCGTGAGAGACATTAGTGGCTGTGGGTGGGCGGAATTAAAGGGGTGGGCGCGTTAGACATAGAGAGCGTGTGTGTTTCTGTGTGAGAGACTTGTAGGACGGGGTAGAAAGACGAATTTAATCCTGATGGAGGGAGAGAAATACACGAAGTGCACGTGTGTGATTCCGATGCCCACAGGGAAATGAGATGTGTATGCGTGTGAGAGAGATTACACAATTCATTGACGTATCACTATCTAGCGATCGTGGACGTGCATCGCTTGAACATAAGTCAATATCTACTTCGTATCATGGCCAAAGGTACAATATCGATTCAACGCTATAAAGATTGGACACTCACATATCACATGTTTTTCTATTTAAATAAGCCTTTTTAGTTGTGCATGCCAAAGTTACAGTGATGTTTCTTCAAACAACCAATGTAGCTATCATGAACATGCACCATTGTTACTCTTGCATTCAAATTCATTAGTCTTGGATGATTTAAGTTTCTATTTTGAAGTAATATATGTAATATTCATATATGAATTCAACGGGTACACAATTTATTAAATGGAGGCTATGTAATCATATGAGGTAACACTTTTAAGTAGTTGACTACAATATCCATTTCTTTTTGTGCGCCTCTACACTAACACGTCAATGCATTATGTTTAAAGTAAATAACCAATGGCACTAAATTATCTATTTACACGAGAAATACATAGGCTGAGCGTTCCCTTTTTTGTGAACGCGCCACTACACCCGTACTATTGGCCGCGCCCGTGTGAACGTCCAAGTTATCGGCGCATCATCCCGAGTTATTGTCTTTTTTCTGGGGTGGACTTCACACCAGTTATTAACTGCTGACGCGTGCCCCGTGTACACAGTCTAGCATGACCTTCCCGCTAGCACGGTCCAAAATTAGTTGAAACTGGATACGAACGATCCCGCGGGCGGCAAAATCTCCCGCCTCCTTCTAAAATTTCCGCCACCTTAGTCTTTAGCATGCGAAATCCCCCTTTTGTCCTTGGCGCACGGAGACCAACAGTTACAATACCGCCCTCATCTACATGATAGGTCGGGGCTGCTTTGGTAACTTCCGGTTCCCCCACTACACGGCACCCTCATTTCCTCTCCCCTCCCGCAAAAACGACTAACTACACGGCACGCCGTCCGTACTTCATCCCCCTTTCTCCCCTCCCCTCTCGAAACCCTAGACTGCTCATCCACCGGCGTACCATAGCCCATTCACTGCCAGCGGCGTCCACCTCGCCGGATCTGCTTCTGCGGCCGCATCTACCCCTCCCACCTCCCCTAGAAACAAGTAGACTGCTCATCCACCACTGTACCACAGCCCATTCAGTGTCGGCCTTGTCCACGGCGCCGGATCTTCTTCGCGGTACTCTCGTCAACCGCCGCGCATCTGCAGCGGCTCATGCATACTCCCCACCGGAGACGCTTCGTGCACACCCCCCGGAGCCGCCCCACCGACGCCCCCGTCGACGGCCTCTGATCCTCTTCGCCGACACCTTCCTCAACCCTACCGGAGCCGCTTCGCCGACACCTTCCTCAACCCTACCGAAGTAGCTTCGCCTATACCATTCTCAACCCTACCGGGGCCGCTTTGCCAACTCACAAGTCCACGGCCTCAGATCCACTTCCTCACACCCTCATCCAACCTACCGGAGCAGCTTCTGACGCCCCATCCACGGCCACAGATCCGCATCGTCGACACCACCCTTAACCCAACCACCGGAGCAGCTTCTGACGCCCCGTCCACTGCTGCAGATCCGCATCGTCAACACCATCCTTAACCCAACCATCGGAGCAGCTTCACCTACGCCCTCATCCACGGCCATAGATCCGCTTCGCCCACACCATAGTCCACCCTACCGGAGCCGCTCCACAAACACCCTACTCGACAGTTCTAGATCTCCTTACTGGACCCTGACAGCCAGCGCAGCGTCATCACCCTTGATGTTTCTAACCTGATTCCCACAGTCTGGAGAGATGCCAAGCACCCGTCACGGCCTAGGTACTTGTCACCTTTAAACCCGTCCAGCATCACCTGCCCGATGTACTTCAAATATACTAACCGGTCGCTGTTACCTGTTATGCAGCTGGCAAAAACTACAAGGACGATGTTTCTTATGGATCTAACAGCTTGGCCAACCAAGATCCTGGACTGAGGCATTGCTATGATCTTGTAAGCGTGTCTCTCTCTCTTGTATTGTTCTGTGCCTGCCAGCGTGCTTTGCTAGGATTTTCGACCAGTAATCCCTTTGTGCAGACAATGATTTCTACTACTGGTTGCTAAATTAGATATGTAGATGTCATACATGATACTACCTCGTACCTCCGTTCCTAAATATAAGTCTTTCTAGAGATTCCACTATAGGCTACATACGGAGCAAAATGAGTGAATCTACACTCGAAAATGCATCTATATACATCTGTATGTGGTCCATACTGGAATCTCTACAAAGACATATATTTAGGAACAGGGGCAGTACATTACACAAAATCGTAGGTGGCATGTAGGAATTCCAGTGCACTACATTAGGCTCCCTTAGAGTGCCTGCTAGTCCAGCATACAGAGTCATGGCTAGTTTATGGTACGCACACAATCGTTAATTGGTGGTTTAAATATGCGCAAGGGATATGCAATGTAGTATCATGTAGAGATGTCTGAAATTAGCCGTGTCAACTTGCAGATAGGGTTACACAATGAAAAAGTACAAGATGTATGTGGCAATTTCATGGAACATCACAAAAAAGGAGAGGCGGCGATGAGCCTATACAGTGTGCTATGGTACGTCACTCCTCCATTGCAATCATCGTGACATGTTATTTGTATGCCAGTTCTATTAGCCAAGTTTCTTAGGGACAGTTATTATGAGTTATCCTAAGAAAATAAGCACCTGTGAATATAAGTTCCATGTAATAAGCCAACCAGTTCTTTTCATTGCGTTTTCAGCTTATCTTTGGTATGATCAGTGGAAAGTCTAGATTGCATTATATTTTTTTCATTTTGCTGCCCATATGGAAATTAATTTGACTTGCAAACATCACAAATTGAACCCAGTGCAGTAATTAATATGATAGGAAAACAGACCATCACTATTTGCTCAAAATGCAAATACAAAGATACCATCTACTTGGCACAATCTACTTTGGTCAATGTTTTCCATAGAGATCCCATTGCCTAATTTAAACGAAGAACACATGACCCACATTTAAATGAAGAACAATTATTTATTGAAATTCGATGGTCCAAGTGGCTGGTTATTATCGTATAGCAGCACCACCTGAAAGCATCATATAGCAGCAGCTCATAGCAACTCATCATACAGCAGCAGCAGTCTGCAATTCATCATATACCAGCAGCAGCTCATAGCAATTCATCATATAGCAGCAGCAGGAGCAGCTCATAGCAATTCATCATATAGCAGCAGCAGGAGCAGCTCATAGCAATTCATCATATAGCAGCAGTAGGAGCAGCTTGTAGCAACTCATCATATAGCAGCAAAAGGAGCAGCTTGTAGCAACTCATCATATAGCAGCAGCAGGAGCAGCTTGTAGCAACTCATCATATAGCAGCAGCAGCAACAGCTCATAGCAATTCATCATATAGCAGCAGCAGCTCATAGCAACTCATCATACAGCAGTAGCAGCTCATAGCAATTCATCATATAGCAGCAGCAGGAGCAGCTCATAGCAATGCATCATATAGCAGCAGCAGAAGCAGCTCATAGCAATTCATCGTATAGTGGATCAGAATGAAAATTTGGCAAAAAAATCAGAGGAGATCCTCACCTTGTTGGATGAGCTCATCCTTCAACAGCACCTCAAGGCCATGGCCTGGGAGGAGGGGAGGGGGAATAAGGTGCCTTCTGCCACAGTGTGGCATCAGCCGTAGTTGTGCAGCGCCCGCTGGAGTAGTGCATTGGACGAACCATAGTGGAGCAGCTGCTGGAGACCATGAGAATGAGGGGCGGCGCCAGAGGGAGGAGAAGCCAGGGAGATTTGCCCCTATCCGCCGGCCATGTAACCTAGCTGGGCATAGCATCGTCGAGGACAAGGCCAGATGGGACCAGTGGCGATGGCTCGCTAGAGGAACCCTAGTGCTGCAGGCAGGGGATCGAGGTAGAGGGAAAGGGGAGAGGAGATGCAAGCGGGCAGGGCAATGAATGCTTGCGTGTTTGTTTTTACTTGAGGGTCAGGTGTGACACGGGCGTCAGCAGTTGCATTTTGAGTGTAATATAGGTAGACAACAGAGTCATTTCACTATTCCCCTTCCCTTCAATTTTTAGTGAGGTTCTACCCGAAACACCCCCCCCCCCTCCAAAGCGAAATTAGTTAAGCCCAAGCCCATAACTCAAAAATGACTTCTTTACATCTTTTATGGCTTATTTTGACAATATGCCCTGAAAAGGCGGAATCGAACTGGCCCTTAACCTGCAATTCAATTGTGCGTGTAATGATGAATCACTCATGCCTGCTATCTGTACATTTAGGCATCATCATACATGGCATAACCTAATACATGTGCATTCCATTGTAGAATCTGGAATATGCAATGTTTATGTTAGTTCATACATTGCACATGATGTTTAAATGCCCCTTAAATCTGGTCAGTCAAGTGATGGTCTTTAAGCCTCCTTCTTTGCTTCTTTTGTTGATATGTAAGATTTGCTCACACTTCTGTTCAATTGCTTGTTTGCATCAGCCAGCCATACTAGGACTGTTTGCTTTGATTACTTGCTGTTCTTGACCTAACACTCTAACAAAGCTTGTCAACGATTTAAACACTAAGGGCTGCTGTAGTGGGGCCTTGTCTAACTCATAGGTGACATAAAGGTTTGGTCGTACACTACATTAGGCTCTCCAAGAGTACTTGGAGATCCAGTTCGAAGGTATGCCTAGTTTTTACATAGTGCAGACATAGTAAATGCTCATTTCATTGTGTGCAAGTGCAAGAGATGCGGCATGTTTCATTATGTGGTGTTGTTTTGTTATAATCTCATCCTTTTGTGTTCACAGACTGGAAAGTATGCATATTTATCTTCCAAGGAGACGAGTAACTAGTTTGTGTCACCTTGCAGAGGGGGTGCAATGAAGATAAGATTGAGGATTTCCAAGTACAAGATGTTAGGAAGGAGCCTTGCAAGATAAGTAGGAGCTGCGCTGAGCCTCTTCAACCTGCTAAGGTAAGTCACTGTATGCAACTCAACAGTTTGATTCCTTGTTTGTTTCAGGCATAGTTAATTTTCTCTTTTCAATTGCTTTATTTGTCCTCAGTTAATGAGATGCCCAAATAATCATGCCTGATGTTCGGTACTTGTATCACTATTAGTTGACATAGTTAAAGGCCTTACCATTTAATTACGCTGTCGAAGTGTGCCTGAAGCTTTGAAGTCTATTAACCAACTATTATTGCATGAGGCTCACAATCTAGTTTATACTACGCTAATGATTGCAT
This sequence comes from Triticum aestivum, assembly GCF_018294505.1. NCBI lineage: Eukaryota > Viridiplantae > Streptophyta > Magnoliopsida > Poales > Poaceae > Triticum > Triticum aestivum. The sequence continues at coordinate 310,267,343 of NC_057806.1, read as the reverse complement.
AGTTTTGCCTGTTGTAGTATGTTTGTATGAAACCCACTGCTGTTCATTATGCTCCCTAAGACTTTAATTGAGGCACAGAATGGCCAACTGCTTGCTTACTTATACGCAACGTGCTGTCTAAATTTGTAACTTGTCTGTGTTTTCGATTGGGCCCCAACATCATGCTCCTCTGGTGAGCTAAGATGGATTTCTGTATGCAGGCTGCACAGACTATCTTTTTTATAATTTTTAAAATATCACATGCTTATGCTTCATGACGTGTAACATTTTTTTAAGTGACATGTAACATTATTGTTAGTCCTGTTTTGCCATGTAGTACAAAATAGTGTCTTGTTCTCTTCACTGTTGTAACTATATTTTTGCCCTAGTCATGTGTACTTACAGAAACATTTCAGGATGAAGTGGCATCAACACAAAGATCTGCGAGAAGTGCGACATGGCCGTTACCGAATGATTATGGATTGGAATTGGAATGTGCTGATGTTCTCGAGCATCAACTAGAGGTGGCAAGACAACATGTACATGATTGTCAACGTATAATCAACAAGTTGAGACTGGACATGCAGGTATTAGATGCATGAGTCAAAAAATGAAACAAGACACTGAGGTAACCATGAAGGAATTGGAGATTTTGCAGACTAAAATTTGTGCTATCTGAATCCGGCCAATCCTATTTTCTGAAGAGATTATAGTTCAAATGGAGTTAAGTTGATGCGCGTCCATGATGTATGAGCTGTATTTGCCCAGTGTATGTAATTTGCTGTTTGTGTATCTTTATTATCACCTGTACCAAACCATAATGCCCAGTGGGTATAATCGGCTGTAATTTCTTTATTGTATAGTGTAGGATTATTCTACCTTTCTATGCCTTGATCTCTTTGTTGTAATAGTGTAGTCTTTTTAGAGGTGATAGTATTGAGTAGGATAATTCTTTGAATATGCTATATCGTTTAAACGGGGGCCAATTCGGCCGACCATGGCCCTTCACGGGCCATCGGATCCATGGGCCTTCTACGTCTCGTAGGATCCATGGGCCTTCTACGTCTCGTAGGTTCCATGGGCCTTCTACGTCTCGTAGGATCCATGGGCCTTGTACGTCTCATAGGATCCATGGGCCGCCGGCACATTTATGGGTCTTGTACGGGCCTTTAATGGGCCGTAGACGGGCCTTTAATAGAAATCATACGTTTTATGGGCTGACCATAACGGGCCATTAATAGGCCGTATTTGGTGATGCTATGAAAATGGCCCAACAGACTAACGGTCCACAAACGGGCCGACTGTAACGACGGGCTGAATTTGGCACACAAGCAGAAAATGACAGTAACAGGCCGTAAGTAATCGAATGCTACAAATGAGCCCAAGAATAAATGGGCCCTCAGAAGGCCGAAAGTTAACTTGGGCTGGAAACGGCCCAACGGAATAACGAGCCGTTAATGGGTATAAAGTGATACACTGCTCATTACGGGCCAGTTTCACCACGGGCCGTTAATGGGTGTAAAGTAATACACTGTTCATTACGGGCCAGTTTCAGCACGGGCCGCTAATGGGCCAAGAGTTACAAAGGGCCTCATATGGGCCGAAAGATGGCATGGGCTATACATGGGCCAGAAGTGAAAACGGGCTGGAATCATAGTGGATGGCCCAGATGACGCTATTGGGCCTAATTCGGATAGGGCAAAACGGGCCTTGGGTTAGCGGGCTGTAAATGGGGTATATGCGAACAGGCCGTTAACAGGCTTTCCATGGGCCGGCCCGCCAGCTTTTGACCAAGTCAAACGGGCCAGCCTTTTCACAGGAATGGGCCACTGTTGGGTCGTCCCATGTGTTGACGTATCATAGGCGCCTATCTGACCCGCTGACGAGCTGACACGTGTTTCGTCCGGCCAATAAGAATTTTACACATGGAAATTTCCCATTGGTCGGGGCTGTTAACGGGTTATCGGATCCAAAACCCGACCCGATAGCTTAACGGCGTTCCGTTACGGTGGATGCCACATGTCGGTCACCCTTGACGAAAGCACTTCTATGACGCGCGATTTATCGTCATGGAAGTGGACACTTCCATGATGATAATTTTGGTAATGTCATGGAACACTTCTACGACAGCACAGGTATGACTATCTTGATTCTGTCATAAATTTGTCATGGATGTACATGCATGACAAAAAAAGCGACCTACTGCGACAAACACGTATCATCACAGAAGTGTATTTTTTTGTAGTGCTTGGCCAATTTTTCAACTATCTTATTGACACTGACTATTGCCAGGATGACACGGGGGCCAGCCAAGCCGTGGAATAAGAGGTAACTATTTCCTCCGACTCAGCCCCTTTGCCAAGACAGAAACTTCGACTGGTAATCCGGAAAGTAAGGTTTTCGCACCCTTTGGCTTATTTGGACCCTCATTTTCTTTTGAAAAAGCAGCAACATGAGAGCCGCCGTCAGTCCCGAACTAATGATGATGATGAACCACCTTCCGACTTACAAAAAACTCCTCGAAAACGCCAGAATGAGGTTTCTTTCACCTTTGTCCTTTGTTTTTATCCATGAATCTATTTCCTTATATTCTTCAACTTTATTTTACCTTTGCAGGACGTTTCTCGCTCTTCTGGTGACTCATCTCAGACTCAATTTCCGGCTTTCAAAACCTCCCTTGGGTAAGGAAAATCATCTTTCCTCTGCATCTTTAAAACTGCATCATTATACTAATTGTCTCATAAAAAATCTTTCTTAGTGGTCAAGCGAAGTCCAACAAAGCTAAGGTGATTAAGCCGGCAGAAGACCCAAAAAATCCTGCACCTAAACCGGCAACATTAACTCCTCCCGCTCAATCTGAAGTGCCAGAAGACCCGGCTGTCCATGCTCAATTGGACCCTCCTGAGCCGTCAGCTCACGAAACCATTGTCGATCCATCCACCGTCAGACCATCCGGTTCAGCTAACCCGCCAGCGTCTTCTGACCATGACGTTCTGATCACTGGCAGCAGATTTGTTGCACCGGGTAATCCGACTATGCTGGCCAGGCATTCTGCCAGACAGGAGGCCTTGGAAAGGCAGCAAGTACAGTTTGATATCTCTCACTACGCTCACCTGAATGTTAGTGACGTGCTGTCCGGCTATCTCAGTCATGTGCATTCCAGTCGTGACTCGGAAATTGAGATGGTCAAGCAATTGCAACTAAAATATGAGGTATGTACTCCGGTTTATATATACCCTGCCAGCCCCCAAGTCTTCAGATTATGATGAATCTGAATGATCTGTAGACTTATGATATAGGTTGATACCTTGTCTTTAGATTTTTCCTAAGTCCAACAGATTAGTATAAACTTTCACCTGTAGTCCCCAAGGGCGGCTCAATTTATCATAAATGAGCCAGTACTTAACTTCATAATTGTCTTAAATCAGTCCAAATAAGTAGTGTAATCCGGCTCAACTTAAAAACTTTCTGGATGTCATGCGTTAGCCCCCAAGTGCCAAGCGTTGTTACTTTGTAAAACACTTGGGACTTGAAGCATAGAAGAGTCATTTTGCATAAAAATTGCTTTGGCAGACATTAGCCCCCAAGTGCCAAGTGGTATTGCGTTTGCAAAGCACTTGGGACTTCAATCATTATAACCTTTAGTTAAATCTTGACACACCTGTGCATGCTTGTAGACCACCCTAACTGAATTGGGCTCTCAATTGACGGATGCAAAGACCCGTTTGGTGGATCAGGAAGCAGAGATAAAGACTGCTAATTCCAAACTTCAATTGAGTCTCTCTGAGACTGAAAAATTGAAGACCATCTTGACTGAAAAGAAGAAATCATGGGCCGATGAGAAGACCTTGCTGATACAATGTGTCAAGACAGCAAAGGCGACTCTTGGGGAGGTTACCAACGAGCTCACCGGTTTAAAAAACCGTGTGTCTCAAATGGTCTCCGCCATCTTCGGTGAGTCATTTGTATTAATCACTTATACTTTATTTTGACCAGGAATATAAGCTGCCTGCTGAGCTTTTGTTAAAAAACACTCATAGGTCCACGAAATAAAAATCTGAGCCAAGACGGTGTGACAAAACTGAAGGCGGTTTATACCTTGGTGGAGCAATTGTATACTGGTGCTCAACGAGCACTTGCTACTATCTCCCCTGCCAACCAAGGACCCAACCGTTTGAGTGATGTTTTGAAGAAGTTATCAATCTTACCCGCCGGGTTTCAAGAGGTCAAACGATCTTGTGCCAGAGCCGGAGCCCTGACTGCCCTGAGCCGCTCGAAAGCCTGGGTGCCGGATTTAGACCCGGTGGACGTGGCTGAGCGGTACCCTACCATGAAGGAAGACGGGACTCCATTTGAGCAAGATGACTTTATTGCCCATGTGAGGGGAGTTCGTCCTCAAGATACCATTCTTGGAGAGGAGACCAACATTGACAAATATCAGCCGGGTTTTGATATGGAGAATAAGAAGATGGCGATTCCCTCTTATAAGGTGACAGATCTTATCCCACCGGTTCGCCAACACACTTTTGCCCCAAAAGTCGACGCAGTCGGCCTGATTGACGATGAAGCAGAGTTCATTGCTCTGAACGGCTTTGACTGGTCCAATCCCAGCTTCCAACCAGTAGAGGGAGGTGAACCGGCGAGGGGAGAGTCATAACCATCTTTTGGGCTCTCAAAGCCTTGTAATAGATTAGTTTGAAAACTGCATGTTTTGCCTATGCCATTGTACATAAAATGTTGCATATGACTCTTTACCAATGATGTCAATATATATATATGCATCACATCCGTGATTACATCTGCAATGTTTTAACTCTGTTCCTGTAAAAAATGAAAAAAATGTCCTGGCGATTTAGCACCGGACGGGTCAAAACACCCGGTATATGACTTATGAAATTATCATAGTGGAAAAGACAGAACCAGATGTAAGATAAACAAGGCCGAAAAAACCTTTGATTAATGAAAAAACACAGAGAAACATGTTCATGAATGACACTGTCATACCTGTGTTCTTTGAATCTGGACTGCCGGTTTACATGACCCGGATGATGAGGTTGATAACCCAATCTTTTGTAGAAGTCAATACTTCCATATGTCTGATGACTGTTATGCCTTGGCAACTCATTGTCAAATAACTGAGCCGGTTTAATTTCAAACCATACTAACAGTTAGATTTGAGATGATAAAAAATAGTAAGACAAAACACTAGGCTTCCGACAATGTAAATCAAAACATTTAAATAAAAACTGGAGGCTTCTAATTCGAATACGATCAGTAAACCGGACCAAAGGGGTTAAGCTAAGATTCGAATACGATCATATAGCCCCTAGTGGATTTGGCGTTGCACCGATCAAGAGGGTACCGACAGCTATGTCCACTTTGGTTCGAATACAACCTATGTTTGAATAGGAAGCCCCCAAATGACCTTGAGAGGTTTTTAACGACCCTGATTCGAATACGATCCAAGTCGGACCCAAAAGGGGTTAAGCTATGATTCAGATACGATCAAGAAGCCCCCTAGTGAGTTTGGCTTTGAGCCGATCAAGAGGGTTACGTCAGATATGTTCTCTTTGGTTCGAATACGACCTATGTTTGAACAGGAAGCCCCCAAGTGACCATGAGGTTTGCAGCTAGATTCGAATACGATCACAGGCCGGACCAAAAGGGTTAAGCTAGATTTGGATACGATTAGCCCCCTTTTGGTCATTTTAAATAATGAAAATAATAAAGATATATGATCATTGAAAGGGAAAAGGACAGAGGTCCTGCTTTATTGCTTATCATAATATATACAACGTCAAAGTATGTACATGACGAGAGCCGGTGGCTTAAGTATAGTATGGCCGAAGCTGAGCAATGTTCCACGGCCGGCGGGTCTCCTCCTCTGACTTACGTGAGTCTTTGTGCTCTCGAATGTCAATGAGGTAATATGACCCATTGTTTAAGTTCTTGCTGACCACAAAGGGTCCTTCCCAAAGCGGGGATAGTTTGTGTGCATTAGACAGATCCTGCATGAGCCGGAGCACCAGGTCACCTTCTTGAAAGGTTCTGGACTTAACCCGACGGCTGTGATAACGGCACAGGTCCTGTTGATAAATTGCTGATCGAGCCGCCGCCAAATCTCTCTCCTCATCTAACAAGTCAAGTGCATCCTGTTGGGCTTGTTCATTATCAGCTTCAATGTAAGCCGCCACGCGAGGCGAGTCATGACGGATGTCACTAGGCAGCACTGCTTCTGCTCCATAAACCATGAAGAAAGGTGTATAACCTGTAGACCTGTTAGGAGTGGTATTGATACTCCACAGCACCGAGGGTAATTCCTCTACCCAACAACCCAGCATCCGTTGTAAGGGAACCATAAGCCGGGGCTTGAGATCTTTTAGGATTTCTTGATTTGCTCTCTCAGCTTGACCATTCGATTGGGGGTGAGCTACTGATGAAACATCAAGCCGGATATGCTCACATTGACAAAAACTCCTCCATAGCACCTTTGGACAGATTAGTGTCATTGTCAGTTATAATGATGTGTGGAAAACCAAAGCAAAAGATCACCTTTTTCATGAACTGAACCGTCGTGGTTGCATCACACTTGCTCACTGGCTCTGCCTCAACCCATTTCGTGAATTTGTCAACTGCCACCAAAAGATGTGTATTTTTATCCCTAGATCTTTTGAAAGGCCCAACCATATCAAGCCCCCAAACCGCAAACGGCCAAGTGATTGGAATCATCCACAGTTCTTGAGCCGGTACGTGTACTCGTCGTGCGAACTTTTGACATCCATCGCACCTACTAACCAGATCCTCCGCATCAGCATGAGCCGTTAACCAGTAAAAGCCATGACAAAAAGCTTTGGCCACTAGAGATTTTGAGCCTGCATGATGGCCACAATCTCCCTCATGGATCTCACGAAGAATCTCTTGACCTTCTTTAGGAGAGACACATCGCTGAAACGCCCCAATGACACTATGATGATATAATTCACCATTAGAAATTGCCATTGACTTAGACCGCCGGGTTATCTGTCTTGCTAAGGTCTCATCCTCTGGCAACTCATCTCGGGTCATGTAAGCCAAATATGGCACTGTCCAATCTGGAATGACATGAAGAACTGCCACCAACTGGGCCTCCGGGTCAGGAACGGCCAAGTCTTCCTCTGTAGGCAACTTGGCAGAAGGGTTATGTAAAACATCTAAAAAGGTGTTAGGTGGCACCGGCTTACGCTGAGATCCCAACCGGCTTAAGGCATCCGCCGCTTCGTTCTTTCTGCGATCGATGTGTTCCACCTGATACCCCTTGAAGTGTCCAGCCACAGCGTTCCACCTCTCGACGATAAGCCGTCATGAGAGGGTCCTTGGAATCCCACTTGCCTGACACCTGCTGAGCCACCAAATCTGAGTCGCCAAGGCACCGTACCCGGCTCAAACTCATCTCTTTAGCCATTCGAAGACCATAGAGCAAGGCCTCATATTCTGCTGCGTTGTTAGTACAAGGAAACATCAATCGCGACACATAACAAAACTTGTCACCTCAAGGAGAAGTTAAAACAACTCCAGCCCCCGAGCCTTCCAACTGTCTAGAACCATCAAAATGAATCGTCCAATATGTGTTGTCTGGCTTTTCTTCAGGTGTCTGTAACTCTGTCCAATCGTTAATGAAATCGACCAGCACTTGAGATTTGATCGCAGTACGTGGCACATAATTTAAACCATGAGACCCAAGTTCAATGGCCCACTTGGCGACTCGTCCTGTGGCTTCTCTATTTTGAATAATATCTCCTAACGGAGCGGAGCTAACCACAGTGATAGGGTGACCCTGAAAGTAATGCTTGAGCTTCCGTCTTGCCATGAATACTCCGTAAACAAGCTTCTGCCAATATGGGTACATTTTCTTAGATTCAATGAGCACCTCACTGACATAGTAAACCGGCCACTGAACCGGATGTTCCTTGCCAATTTCCTTGCGCTCCACCACAATAGCCACACTGACAGCACGTGAGTTAGTAGCCACATATAACAACAATGGCTCTTTCTCAACAGGAGCAGCAAGAACCGGCGGTTCAGCGAGCTGTCTCTTCAGATCCTCAAAGGCAGAATTGGCAGCGTCACTCCAGACAAAGTCATCTGCCTTTTTCATCATTTGATACAAAGGCATAGCCTTCTCACCCAACCGTCTTAAAGCTGCAATACGGCCCGCCAGCCACTGAACATCATTGATGCATGCCAGTTTAGCCAAAGATGTGATTGCCTTAATTTTCTCTGGGTTAGCCTCAATGCCTCTGAAAGTGCGTTATATTGACTAGAGGGGGGTGAATAGGCGATTTTTATGAAAGTCTTCAAAACGTGGGAGTTATGAAGATAGACAGCGAAGATTTTGCCTATTACTATGCAGCGGAAGTTAGATTACACTAGGCAAGCCATGGTCAAGTATTCAATAGAGTGAAAGCACAAAGACAAACAGCTGCAGTGTAATAAGGATCAGGTAGGAAGAAGTTATGAAGCCAAACAGATCATACATTCACGTTGTGAAGACAAAAGATAGAGCAAGCATGCAATGGCTTCACAATGAGGAACAGTAAGTAAAAGGAAGTGAAGATGAAACCAGTGACTCGTTGAAGACAATGATATGTTGGACCAATTCCAGTTGTTGTGACAAATGTACGTCTGGTTGGAGCGGCTAGGTATTTAAACCTTAGGACACACAGTCCCGGACACCCAGTCCTGAACATGCAGCTCAGGACACCAAGTCCTCACCGTATTCTCCTTGAGCTAAGGTCACTTAGTCCTCGCCCAATCACTCTGGTAAGTCTTCAAGGTAGACTCCCAAACCTTCACAGACTTCGTTCACTGGCAATCCACAATGTCTCTTGGATGCTCTGAACGCGACGCCTAACCGTCTGGAGGATTCACAGTCCTCAAGTGTAATAAGTCTTCAGATCACACAGACAAGAAGACTTAAGTGATGCCCAATTTACTCTGGCTCTGGGTGGTTAGGGCTTTTCTCCTCGCTAGGAATTTTCTCTCAAAGTCTTCGAGGTGGGTTGCTCTCAAACGACAAAAGCCGTGCACTGAAATCTGAGCAGCCAACCGTTTATGGTTGTAGGGGGTGGGCTATTTATAGCCACTTGGTAACCTGACCTAATTTGTCCGAAATGACCCTGGGTCACTAAGGAACTGACACGTGTCTCAACGGTCAGATTTCAAACTCTCATGGCAACTTTACTTGGGCTACAAGCAAAGCTGACTTGTCCGGCTCTGGACAAGATTCGCTCTCATTGTCTTCACTCGAAGACATAGGTTTTTGGTTTAGGCATCACTTCAGTCATTCTGACTGGTTCTCCTGGACCCCACTTAACAGTACGGTGGTTCCTGTGACTCAACACAAAAGAAAAAAGAACTACAAAAGATCTAAGTCTTCGAGCTCCATAGGCTTCATAACGTGTCTTCTTTTGTCATAGTCTTCAATGTGAATATCTTCATATACCACCTTTGGCTTCAATGTCTTCATACATTTTTAGGGGTCATCTCTGGTAGTAAAACCGAATCAATGAGGGACTTCTACATGTGTTATCCTGCAATTCTCACGAACACATTAGTCCCTCAACTAGGTTTGTCGTCAATACTCCAAAACCAACTAGGGGTGGCACTAGATGCACTTACAATCTCCCCCTTTTTGGTGATTGATGACAAACTAGTTGAAGTTTTCAACGGGGAATATAGTCTGTGAAATTGTAAAGGATAAGGAATTGTCTTCATAAGTTGCAAGGGCTCCCCCTAAAGATGTGCATATAAGTTAATTTGCTTTTGGAATGCAAATGCACATGGCAGGTTGTACTTGTGGAGATCCACTTCAGCTTATGATGACAATCCACTATGCATATGAAAGTATATGAAGATGATGACATGCATAATGGAAAATGGACGTCTGCAGAATGAGATAAGTGCGGAATTTATCGTTGCACATGCAGAATTTATCTTCGCAAACAGGGTGGCAAACGAGTAGCAGACGACCATCGAGTTTTAGTGTTACAACTCAAAGAACCAAATGAAGCAAAAACAAGAGTTGTAAGCACGAAGCAAAATATAGCAAAACATAAAGCACCCGCCCATATGGAGCCGCTTGAAGACTATCAACCCATATGCTTCTCCCCCTTTTGTCAGCAAGGACCAAAAAGGTTTGAAGACATAGAGTGTCTACTCGTTCCCAGGAGCAGTAGGGTCATTGGAGGTGGTTGGCGGTGCAGAAGAGCTTGGAGGTGCTGAAGCAGGTGGCGGTGATGTAGCATCGTCTTCTTCATCAATGATTCTGGCAGTGACTGTGGCAGCAGATGAAGAAAACTCAGAGTCTTCAAGTGATGGTGTGTTGCGCATCACAGCCCTTCTAGGAGGTGTGGTGTCAAACTTGAATCGCTCTGTGAAGCCATCCTCTTCAAGTTCAGCTTCAGTACATATCATTGATAGCCCTTTCCATGTACGACAACAGGTTCCATGAGTGACGAAAGCATTCTTGGTGGCAAGATTTCGAAGACGATTAACATCCACCAAGAGGCTTTTCATCTGATGCTTTAGCCAGTCGTGATGCCTATCTTGCTTTTGGTGAAGGGCCACAAGAAGCTCTCGGTCATTGAGGGCACGAGCGCGCTTCTTGGGTCTTTGAGCATTTGTGCTGTTTGTGGCTTCAGTAGATGCTGGTGCACGTGTAGTGCCAGCCAACGGATACACCCTGGATATGGCTTCAACACCTTCAACGTTCTGCGTGAAGCTCTGGTGTTCTGCATTCTGAAGACTTATAGGTTGCTTGGCAGGCTCAGGATATATAGCTTCAGCAGAGGTATCCACATCTGGCAAGAAGATCCGATGGTTTCGGGCTGAGGGCTGATATGAGATCGCAGAGTGCAGTTTGATCAGCCTCATCACCCAAGGAGCATAGAACTTCAAACCAAATAAATCTGATCCTGACGCTGCAAGTTGGCGTATGAAGAAATCCTGTCCGTTGAAGCATTTGCCATGAAGGATATAGAATATGAGAGTCTTCATTGCACCCTCAATCTTGGCATGTGGAGAGTGTCCCTTAATGGGCCAGAGAGTCCGCCGGATGATGTGATATATGGTCCTGGGCAGGTACTCAAGGTCTTCAACGAAGAACTCAGTTGGATAGGGTGCATCATGGGGCAATGGCTTCATCATTGAGAGCATCTGACTCATATTTGGCTCAGGCCTCTGGAATATGCTCTCAATAGCTTCAGCATGTAGTTGACAACCTTCCTCGAAGAATTCGCCAGGAGTGGGCAGGCCGGTGAGCTCAATGATATCAAATGCATTGGCTTCATGATGGACATTGCCGGTCATCCACTCCAGGACCCAAGTCTTCGGATCTCTGTTGTATCCTTTAATATGGAGGGTGGCATAGAACTGAAGCAGAAGCTCTTCATTCCAGTGCTCTTCATCAGTGACAAACTGCAGTAGACCCACTTGCTTAAAGCAATCCAAAGCTTCCTCTAGACAGGGTAGACCAGCAATGGCTTCAACCTCAAGGCGCTTGTGCGGGAAGATGCGACCTTGGTTGTATAGGATGCATGAATAGTAGCTGCGCTGAGGATAGCTCCAGAACCTATCTGATACAATCCTTTCCCTTGAATAGGGGTTCTTGGAGCTGTTGAAGAATGTATTGTCTGCCTTGAAGCTATTGATATCAAAGGAGCCAGGTGCTGATGTAGGACCTGGGAACCTTGGCAGCCTTGGGACTGGCTTCTGGACATGAGGCATGTGCTCAACATGGTAATCAAACTGAGGACCTGCAGCAGACTCAGGAACAGAAGTGTTTGGAACAGTAGCTTCGCTGTCTGCTGAAGCTTTTGGTGGGGAGGGCTCCACATTGGCTTCAGTATTGGCTGTGGCAGCCTCAACATTTTCAGCCTCCACTGGTGTAGTTGGAAGGACAAACTCAGGCACGTTCTCCTGGAGAACTGCGTCTTGATGGAGCGGGGGAGTGGGTTCTGGTGGTGCTTCTTCATTGTCTTCGGCTGATGCAGCCGGAATGTCTTCAGTATAGACTTGAGGCCTTGGACCTTTGCGAAGCCTGCGGAATGCAGACGACGCCTGAGGTGTTGGAGTGGGCTAGGCCTCAATGTCTTCTTCCTCTTGAGGGCGATCCGCCCATGACGCATCTTGTGCAATTGGCGTCAGAGGACAACCAATGCTGATGAGCTCGCTTTGTTCATACTGAGGAAGGGCTGCATCATCTTCTACATTGTCCTGATGACCAATGTCTTCAGCAGCAATGGGGTCGGCTGCTGGTATGTCTTCAGCTTCAGGAGCCTCTGTGGAAGCAGGCTCATGAACTGTTAGTCGTCGTTCTGTGTTGGGGTGAACCATAGAGATAGGTTCAACAATCAAGGGCTCTGTGGGAGCAGCCCGAGATCTCTTGATCTTGCGCTTCTTCTTGCCGGGGGCAGTAGGAGAGGCTTCAGATCTTTTCCTCTTCCTGGCTTCAGCCTTAGCAGTTCTTGTCTTCTTGAGCTCTGAAGCTGTTGACCGGCTCTTTGGCTTCGAGCCAGTCGTTGCAGTTGGGAAGACAATTGGAACTACTTCTTGCCTAGGTGCCTCTGGTTCAGCCATAGCAGGCTTCTTCTTCTTCTTCGCGGCCATCTTGGGGTCGATGCCAGGATGCCCAAGTGCCTTGCGCTTCTCAGCCTCATTGTAGGCTTGTACACATCTTTCAGCCAGAGACTTCATCCGCTCACGTGAGCCCTGAGCTTCTGCATGCTTCTTCAGAAAATTTTCCTTGAGCTCATGCAACATGGTCTTGAAGCTCTTCACTTCTTGCACGCTGAGCTTGGCCATATTCTTCTTGAACTGAGCCTTTTCATGATCAATTTTCTGCTTCAGTTCAACAATGCGCTGGGCAATGGCAAGTTCTGAAGCAATTGCGCCTTGGAAGGCGACGCTGAGGCCAACAGGCAGCTGCAGATCTTCGAAGCTGATGTTTGGTGTGGCAAACCATTCGTCGATGAAGTTGTGGATGATGGTGACATCAAAGAGAGGCAAATTGTTGAAGATTTCAGCTTCTTCTTTGCTCTTGATGAGCTGCTCTAGAGCGTCATCTCCAAGATCTTCATCACTTGATAGATCAATGGCTTCGCTGCGTAGAATGGCAGCAGCTGTGAGCTCTTTGCCGGTGTGTGGCTGAGGCACCTTCGCCTTCTGGGGCTTGGAGACGCGGGATACGTCTTCAGACTGCACACTGTCTTCAGGAGGTGCAGTTGCCAATGGCTTCGCCCTTGAGATTTTTGATGAAGGGGCTGGCTTTGAAGCTTTTGGCTTCTTCGACTACTTTGGCTTCGGTACAGCAGGAGCTTCATCAGACTCAGAGTCAGCTGGAGGGTCATTCACGGCAGTCCCTTGGACTAAGATGCGAGTGATGAGACCCTCAAGATTGGCATACGGACCGATGATATTAGGTTCCGCGTAGCGTGTGCCATCTGCCCTTGGAGCTGAGGGACCAGGGTTGAAGTCTAACCCAAATTTCTTCTTGTTCAGCTTCGCTGACTGTTGGGTAAACTGGAAGTTGCGCTTGAATAGATTGTCGTCACGACACCAGAGGAGCGACGACGGATGTGCATCATCAGGCTGTGGTCCTCGGACCATGCATGGGTAGAAGCCTTGAGCAATGGCTTCATCTCTGGTCCTGGGTATGAGATTCTTGTAAAGGATGTCCCCCCATGGTCTCTTGATGGCACTTTTCTCAGCATACTCCTGGGTGACGAAGCGGTATTTGAACCATTGTTCTGCCCAATAGCATCGAATCCATTGGATTCCGGTTTTGCGCTGCCCATAACTCTCTTCAGGATCTGTTTTATACATTTCTGCCAAGTCTTCAGGCAGATCTTTGGAAGTTCCTTCACGTCTCTGTCTGCCCCCCTTCCTTGCTGCTGCTTCTGAAGCCATAAACTTTAGATTGAAAGGCTTCAAAACTTTCAAAGGCTTCAAAGGATTTCTTTTGCTGGACCAACAGGAACTGGCTTCAGGAGAATTTATGTGTTTCTGTAGGAATTCTGCAAATGAATGCAGACTATGAGAACCGAAGGATTCTCCCACGGACATGTACCTGTGACAGCATTAAGGTGCGAGGGAAGGGGAAGAGGTCATATGCATTCTCAGAAGATTTTGAAGATTAATCAGTTTAGAAGACATTGACCTCATCGTGCGAAGACATTCACTCATAGATAAGAAGTTGGTTCCAGATTTGTACGAACCCACAGATCAGTACAAGTGAGGAATCTAACTACTTTATTAAGCACAAGTGAATATACTAGGCATGTTATGAGATGCAGATTGAGAGATCTAACTTGTGTGAAGATAAACTTCTTATGGTAGAAAGTGACAGAACCATGAGATCAAAAGGGGCTGTAAAAAGAAGTTTTATTTACCACACTTGGAACTGCTAGACGGAAGTGAGAGATGATGCCGAGCAGTTCAGTCCTCCGTGCCCTAACTTGGCGACGAAAGACACCTACAGCGACGGTGGAGAGAACGATGTCCGCGGTCGGCGTGAGGACGGTGTCGTAGAGGTTGCGGCAGCGAAGCACTTCGTCTCCGGCGTCGTCGAGAGCTAGCGGTGGCGCTAGGGTTCGTGCGAGGGTGGAAGAAGGAGATAATGACCATGGTAAGTGTGAATTTATAGGCACAGGGGCGGCACTGTGCTATTACACAGGTGCCCTTGGTGATTCGCATCTGAGGAACGCGTGGCCAGTTTGCGAAAGTTTGGGGTTTGTTCCACGTCCCACGCACGCCTGGATTGTCGGGCGGTCGTTCCTGCTTCTCCGGATTTTATGTGGAGGAATGAGCATTGAAAACGGACTTTATGGTTGTCTCTTTATCTTCTGCTGAAGGACGCAGTGAAGACATTCGACAGTTTCAATAGAATGCATATGACTTGGAGAGATAGAATTTGAGATAGAAAGCATAGAGAGATTAGGGTCCGATCACATTCACTTAGTTCAAAAGATTCAACCAAGAAGACATAGCTATAAGTGAATGCTGTAGAGGACAGAACACTAGTATGTATATATCTATATAATCAATGTAGTGAAGATAATCATGAAGACAGGTTGAGTTCGAAGCCAAATCAAATGTGAATATATTGCAAGGTAACGCCATGAGTGAAACACTTCAAAATGGAACGTCTGGTGGTGGCGTTACCCACAGTATAGGAAGTATTAGACCCAGACACGGCGCACAATTATCGTGGCGCTCCGAAGTCAAATTCCACATTAATGTATTCACACTTAGAATGTATGTCTTCATTGATTGAAGATATACTTTACTTTGTGTGTTGCACATTTAAGTCATCATATGCATAAGTGTTAGGATGTGTGCCTGATCACAGGACATTTGAGGATTCCAGGATATTTAGCTCACACCGTAACTTGCAAAATCTCTTCTCATCCAAGGGCTTGGTGAAGATATCTGCCAATTGTTCTTCAGTGTTGACGTGTATGATATCAATGTCTTCCTTCACAACATGATCTCTGAGAAAGTGATGACGAATTTCAATGTGCTTTGTCTTCGAGTGCTGAACTGGGTTGTTGGCAATCTTGATGGCGCTTTCGTTGTCGTAGTAAAGTGGTACTTGCTTCAGATGAATGCCATAGTCCTTGAGTGTTTGCTTCATCCACAGAAGCTGAGCGCAGCAAGATCTAGCAGCAATGTATTCAGATTCAGCAGTGGAGAGGGATACACAGTTCTGCTTCTTTGAAGACCAACATACAAGTGATCGTCCCAGAAAGTGACATGTGCCTGATGTAGACTTGTGATCAACTTTGTCACCAGCATAATCAGCATCCGAAAATCCAACCAAATCAAACTCTGAGCCCTTTGGATACCATAATCCTAGAGTTGGGGTGTGAGCCAAATATCGAAGAATTCGCTTCACAGCTAAGTGATGCGACTCCTTTGGTGCCGCTTGAAATCGAGCACACATGAAAACACTAAGCATAATATCTGGCCTAGATGCACATAAATAAAGCAAAGAACCAATCATGGAGCGGTATACCTTTTGATCGAACTCTTTACCATTGTCGTCAGGACCTAGATGATGTTTGGCTGGCATTGGTGTTGTGAAGCCTTTGCAGTCTTGCATACCGAACTTCTTCAGGCAATCTTTGAGATACTTCTCTTGAGATATGAAGATGCCATTGCGTTGTTGTCGTATTTTAAGACCAAGGAAGAACTTCAGCTCCCCCATCATGGACATCTGATATTGCTCTTGCATCATATATCCAAACTCTTCACTGTACTTCTGATTGGTGCAGCCGAAGATAATGTCATCCACATATATTTGGCACACAAACAGTTCACCATCATATGTCTTCGTGAAAAGAGTGGGACCTAGGGAACCAGGTATGAAGCCTTTGCTCTTCAGGAAATATTTGAGTGTGTCATACCAGGCCCTAGGGGCTTGTTTGAGGCCATACAGTGCCTTGTTGAGCTTGTATACCATGTCAGGATGTTTTGGATTTTCAAAGCTAGGCGGTTGTGCAACATACACTTCTTCTTCAATCTTGCCATTGAGAAAGGCACTTTTCACATCCATTTGATATAGAAGTATGTTATGATGATTTGCATAGGCCAGCAGAATGCGTATGGCTTCAAGCCTAGCCACAGGAGCAAATGTTTCATCGAAGTCAATGCCCTCCACTTGAGTATATCCTTGAGCAACGAGACGAGCTTTGTTTCTGACAACTTGACCATGCTCATCTTGCTTGTTGTGGTATATCCATTTGATGCCTATTATGTTGTGCTTCCGTGGATCAGGACGCTTAACCAGTTCCCATACATTATTCAGCTCAAACTGTTGAAGCTCTTCTTGCATAGCTTGAATCCATTCAGGTTCCATGAAGGCTTCTTCAACTTTCTTGGGTTCTGATATTGAGACGAATGCGAAGTGCCCACAGAAATTTGCTAGCTGAGTTGCCCTTGAACGAGTGAGTGGACCAGGTGCATTGATGCTATCAATTATTCTGTCAATCTGCACTTCATTGGCAACACGAGGATGTACAGGGCGAAGACTTTGCTCTTGCTGATCTGTGTTGTTGTTGGGAGGAATGTCTTCAGGCTGAGCATTGTCTTCATGTTGATCAGGTGCTGAGATGATAAGTTCTTCTTCAGGATGAGCTTCAGAAGGTATAATATCTCCAGTTCCCATTAGCTTGATTGATTCACTAGCTAGAATCTCATCTAGCACATTTGGCAGTTGCTCTCTTTGTGAACCATTTGTCTCATCGAACCGCACATCCACTCTTTCAACCACTTTGTAATGAAAGAGATTGAAGACTCTGTAGGAGTGCGAATCCTTTCCATATCCAAGCATAAAGACCTCATGTGCTTTTGGTGCAAACTTTGAGGTGTGGTGTGGGTCCTTGATCCAGCACCTTGCGCCAAATACTCTGAAGTAACTGACATTTGGCTTCTTGCCAGTTAGGAGTTCATAAGATGTCTTGTTCAGAAGCTTGTGAAGATAAACACGATTGATTGTATGGCATGCAGTGTCAATGGCTTCAGTCCAGAATTTTCTTGGAGTCTTGTATTCATCTAGCATTGTTCTGGCCATCTCAATGAGTGTTCTGTTCTTGCGTTGGACGACGCCATTCTGCTGTGGCGTGTACGGAGCTGAGAATTCATGTGTGATGCCCAAGGTATCAAGATATGTATCAAGGCCAGTGTTCTTGAATTCAGTGCCATTGTCACTTCTGATGTGTTTTATCTTGGCGCCAAAATTGTTCATAGCACGATTGGCGAAGCGTCTGAAGACATCCTGCACTTCAGTCTTGTAAAGGATTATGTGCACCCAAGTATATCTAGAGTAATCATCAACAATGACGAAGCCATAGAGGCAAGCAGTAGTAGTAAAATTTGAGTAATGAGTGGGGCCGAAAAGATCCATGTGGAGCAGTTCGAAGGGTTGAGTAGTAGTCATGATTGTCTTCGAAGGATGTTTTTCCCTTGTCATCTTCCCTGCTTCACAGGCACCGCATAAGTGATCTTTCTTGAACTTGACGCCCTCGATGCCTATGACATGCTTCTTCTTCGCAAGGGTGTGGAGGTTCCTCATGCCAGCATGCCCAAGCCTCCGATGCCAAAGCCAACATTCTGAAGCTTTTGCAAGAAGACATACTGCAAGTTGTGGCCCTGCTGAGAAATCTACCACGTACAGATCATCTTTTCGATACCCTTCAAACACTAGAGACTTGTCTCCATTAGAACTAGGCAACGATATTTTCCAAACATTACGATCATGTTCAAATCGCAAAGCATTGAGACAGACATTAAGTTGAAGCCAAGGGATTCAACAAGCATAACTTTATCCATGTGTTGATCCTTTGAGATTGCAACTCTACCTAGACCCAATACCTTACTTTTACCAGTGTCAGCAAATGTGATGTGGCTCTTGTCGGATGGACGTAAGGTTGAGTCCATAAGAAGGCTTCTTTTGCCAGTCATGTGATTTGTACCCCCACTGTCAATAATCCATTCTGAAGACTTTGAAGACGTTGGTGTCGTACCCTACAGTGCAGTTAGGGGGATAGGCTTCACGAAGAGAATTGTGAAGCAAAAACATTTGACGAACCAGTGGGTTATGAAAACTTAGATCCTGATTAGGACTAATAGGGAGAGTAGCATGCGATTCAGGAATGAAGTACATAATGTTGCCATTCGGGCATTTTATCTTGCTCCCTACAAGATTTTTAAGGTCCCCAGCAATAGCGTCAGAAGATTTTGGTTTTCTGCTGGAGACCTTTCCCTGCAAAAGAGAGTTAAGCCTTCTTAACCACCCATATCTTCAAGGGTGGCTTAGAAGAAATAAGTCTAAGTGCAGCATCTGAGAATTTTGGCTTTGAAGCCTTAGCAAACAGTCTTGCAGGTGGACAATAATACTCATAGGAATAAGCAGAATAATTTTTGGTCATATGAACATGACGGTTCGATGAACCGCTCTCATATTCATATGCCTGAGTATGGTTTCCCTGCAAAACATTTGCGTTAGTGTGACTCAGGTGAGTCCTCTGTTTGTATGAAGCCTTTGGACCGTATGAAGCCTTTGGTCTGAGGTTTGTCTTCTTCAAGTGAGGTGTCATGAAGACATTCACAGGAAGATTTTCCAGACACTTTTTCGGAACCCAGATCTTCTTCATAGGCGGTCCATTCCTGCAGTTAGTACCAATGTACCTGGCAAACACTTCACCATTCTGATTCTTAAACAGTTTATAGTTTGCATCAAGGGATTCATTAATGATAATGGGGTTAGCACAAGTGAAGCCAGATAAATTGGGTGGATCTGCTGAAAGTTCCTTTGCAGCAACCCATGTGGTTATGGGGTACTGCTCATGTTTCCAGTAAGAGCCATCTGCATTTATTTTCCTCATGAACCCAACACCCTCTTTCCTAGGGTTTCGGTTTAGAATCTGCTTCTTGAGGACATCACATAATGTCTGATGTCCTTTAAGACTTTTGTACATCCCTATTTCAAGCAATGTCTTCAACCTAGCATTCTCATCAGCAATAGCAGTGGCATCATCAGCAGAGGGGTTAGTCACCACATCAACAGTTGAAGATATTGCAACAGCAGTAGCAGTGGAACATTCAGCAACAGAAGTAGCATTATCACGCTCAATGCATTTAAGACATGGTGGTTCAAATCCTTCCTGAGCGGAACTGATCTGTTCGGCGCGAAGTGATTCGTTTTCCTTTTGAAGATCTTCATGAGCCGCTCTCAATTTCTCAAGTTCTTGCTTCCTTTGAAGATAATCATAGGAAAGCTTTTCATGAGTTGTTGAGAGAGTATCAAGACGATCTTCAAGTTCCTGATACTTAACATGAAGATTTTTTATGTCTTCAATTAAGGATTCAGATCGAGTCATTTCAGCACCCAACAGATCATCGCTTCTGTCTAACAGTTTTTGAATATGTTCCATAGCTTTCTGTTGTTCAGTTGCAATTTTAGCAAGTGTTTTGTAGCTGGGTTTTGAATCACAGTCAGAGTCATCGTCACTAGATGTTTGATAGCGAGTAGTGCGTGTGTTTACCTTGGCACCGCGTGCCATGAAGCAGTAGGTAGGAGTGGAGTCGTTCTTGTCATTTGCATCGGTGTCGGTGATGAAGTCATTGTCTTCAGTGTTGAAGATGGACTTGGCGACGTATGCTGTAGCCAGACTCGCAATGCCAGAATCAGACTCCTCCTCAGACTCCACCTCTGCCTCCTCAGAAGCGGACTCCTCCTCTGAATCCATTTCCTTGCCAACAAACGCACGTGCCTTGCCAGATGAGCTCTTCTTGTGTGATGAAGACTTTGAGGAAGACTTGGAAGAAGACTTTGAGTATTTCTTCTTCTTCTTGTCGTCAGAATCATATTCCTTGCTTTTTTTCTACCTTCTGTTCTCATTGTCCCACTGTGGACACTCAGAGATGAGGTGTCCAGTTTTCTTGCACTTGTGGCATGTTTTCTTCTTATAGTCATGAGCAGAAGCTTCATCATTCCTTGAGCTTGATCGTGAAGATTTTCTGAAGCCTTTCTTCTTGGTGAATTTTTGGAACTTCTTCACTAGCATTGCAAGTTCTCTTCCAATGTCTTCAGGATCATCAGAACTGCTGTCAGATTCTTCTTCAGATGAGGAAACAGCTTTTGCCTTCAAGGCACGAGTTCGCCCATAGTTTGGACCATAGATATCTCTTTTCTCAGAAAGCTGAAACTCATGTGTGTTGAGCCTCTCAAGTATGTCAGACGGATCTAGTGTCTTGAAATCAGGACGTTCTTGAATCATCAGGGCTAGGATGTCGAACGAACTATCAAGTGATCTCAGCAGTGTCTTGACGATTTCATGTTTGGTGATCTCAGTGGCGCCGAGGGCTTGAAGCTCATTTGTGATGTCAGTGAGCCGGTCAAATGTGTGTTGGACATTCTCATTGTCATTTCGCTTGAAGCGGTTGAAGAGGTTGCGAAGAACACTAATTCTTTGATCTCTCTGGGTTGAGATGCCTTCATTGACCTTGGAGAGCCAGTCCCAGACCAGCTTGGATGTCTTCAAGGCACTCACACGGCCATACTGTCCTTTTGTCAGATGACCACAGATGATATTTTTGGCAGTAGAGTCCAGTTGAGTGAACTTCTTGACATTAGCAGCAGTGACACCTTCTCCAGCCTTGGGAACGCCGTTCTCGATGACATACCATAGGTCGACGTCAATGGCTTCAAGATGCATGCGCATCTTATTCTTCCAGTAGGGATATTCAGTTCCATCAAAGACGGGGCACGCAGCGGAGACTTTGATTATCCCTGCAGTCAACATAGCTAAAACTCTTCGAGCTCCATAGGCTTCATAACGTGTCTTCTTTTGTCATAGTCTTCAATGTGAATATCTTCATATACCACCTTTGGCTTCAATGTCTTCATACATTTTTAGGGGTCATCTCTGGTAGTAAAACCGAATCAATGAGGGACTTCTACCTGTGTTATCCTGCAATTCTCACGAACACATTAGTCCCTCAACTAGGTTTGTCGTCAATACTCCAAAACCAACTAGGGGTGGCACTAGATGCACTTATAGCCTCTATTAGACACCAAAAAACCCAAGAGCTTGCCAGCTGGGACTCCAAAAACACACTTGGACGGGTTAAGTATCATCTTGTAGACCCGGAGGTTATCAAAGGTTTCCTTCAGATCAACTACCAAGGTTTCCTTCTCTCTGGATTTCACCACTATGTCATCCACATAAGCATGAACATTACGTCCAATCTGTTTATGAAGGCAATTCTGTACACACCGCTGATAAGTCACATAGGCACTCTTAAGCCCAAAAGGCATAGACACATAGAAGAAGGCTCCAAACGGAGTGATGAAAGTTGTCTTCTCCTGGTCCTTAACTGCCATCTTGATCTGATGATAACCAGAGTAAGAATCCAAAAAACTCAAACGCTCACAACCCATCGTAGCATCAATGATTTGATTAATACGAGGGAGAGCAAAGGGGTCAGCCGGACAAGCTTTGTTCAAATCTGTGTAATCCACACACATGCTCCAGGTGCCGTTCTTTTTAAGCACAAGCACCGGGTTAGCCAACCACTCTGGATGAAAAACTTCAACAATGAACCCGGCCACCAAGAGCCAGGCCACCTCTTCCCCGATAGCCTTGCGCCTTTCCTTGTTAAACCGCTGAAGAAATTGTCGGACCGGCTTAAACTTTGGATCAATATTGAGAGTGTGCTCAGCGAGTTCTCTCGGTACACCCGGCATGTCAGAAGGCTTTCATGCAAAGATGTCCCGGTTCTCATGGATGAACTCGATGAGCGCGCTTTCCTATTTTGGATCCAAGTTAGCATTGATAATGAACTGTCTGGATGAATCGCCAGGCACGAAATCAATCATCTTGGTGTCATCAGCTGGTTTGAATTTCAACGTCGGCTCATGTTCCGCAGTTGGCTTTTTCAAAGATGTCATGTCTGCCGGGTCAACGTTATCCTTATAAAACTTCAACTCCTTGGTTGCACAAACAGACTCGGCATAAGCGGCATCACCTTCTTCACATTCCAAGGCTATTTTCCTGCTTCCATGTACCGTGATAGTGCCCTTATAACCCGACATTTTGAGCTGCAGATACACATAACACGGCCGAGCCATGAACTTAGCATAAGCCGGCCGTCCAAACAGAGCGTGATATGGGCTTTTGATCTTAACCACTTCAAAGGTTAACTTCTCAGACCTAGAATCATACTCATCTCCAAAGGCTACTTCCAGCTCAATCTTTCCAACTGGGTACGCCGACTTACCAGGCACTACCCCATGAAAAACAGTGTTGGATGTTTTAAGACTCTTATTAGTTAACCCCATGTGACGGAACGTCTCATAATAAAGGATGTTGATGCTACTGCCTCCGTCCATGAGCACTTTAGTGAACTTATATCCACCAACCCGAGGCGCCACCACTAAAGCCAGATGACCCGGATTATCAATCTGGGGTGGGTGATCCTCCCTACTCCACACAATAGGCTGTTCAGACCATCTCAAATAACGTGGAACCGCCGGCTCAACAGCATTTACAACAGTCTTATGAAGCTTCTGACCCCTCTTGCACAAACTGGTGGTAAACACGTGGTACTGCCCACTGTTCAGCTGTTTTGGGTTACTCTGATACCCGGACTGTTGCTGCTGTTGCTGACTGCCCTGGCCGGATTGCTGATTATAGCCGCCTTGACTACTCGGATGGCCCTGGCCATGAAAACCGCCACCGCCTGAGCCGGCGCCCGGGCCATGAAAGCCGCCACCACTTGAACCGCCGCCAAGTCCGTGGTTACCATCGAATATGTTATAATTCTTAAAAGCCTTCATGATCGTATAGTCTTTCCATAGATGGGTAGCCGGCTTCTCCCGGGTACCGTGTCTTGGACAAGGTTCGTTTAGCAGCTGCTCAAGGGTGGGACCTGACCCGCCAGACCGTGGAGGCGGCCTCCCCTTGTGTCGTTGATTGTTGCCCTATGTATTGGTGTTAGCCACAAACTCGTCAGCCTTACATTTGTTACCTCCTTGATTCGCCGGGTTGTGCTGGTGACCCTTTCCATTGTCGTTCTTATTTCCCTTCCCTGTCTTCTCTTCATCAGACGCGGGGTCCTTGGTACTGTCAGAATCGGCGTACTTGACGAGAGCCGCCATCAACTGGCCCATGTCATTACAGTCACGCTTGAGCCGCCCCAACTTCTGTTTCAGGGGTTCAAAATGGCAATTTTTCTCTAACATTAAGACCGCGGAGCCGGCATCCATCTTATCAGATGAATGTATTATTTCCTTAACCCGGCGCACCCAATGGGTCATGGATTCGCCTTCCTCTTGCTTGCAGTTGGTCAAGTCCATATCGACATGGGTTGTTTGCAGGTGTCTTTGAAGTTCTGAATGAACCGGGCCTTTAGCTCTGCCCATGAGCCGTTGGAGTTGGGCGGCAACCCCTTTAACCAAGTACGAGCTGTTCCATCCAACATCATGGTGAAGTATTTGGCCATTGATGCATCATTGACCTCTAATAACTCCATGGCCATCTCGTAACTTTCAATCCACGCTCCGGGTTGCAGGTCGGCTGTGTAATTGGGCACCTTATGAGGCCCCTTAAAATTCTTTGGCAAGCGCTCATTACGCAGAGCCGGCACAAGACAAGGGACGCCTCCTGTCCTGGTGGCCACCCCAGCCTCAATAGAGGTCGCTGGATAAACCGGGAAAGCCTGCTCAGCCGCCTGCTGAACCGCCCGTTCAGCCTCTTGATGGATCCTCTACTGGTCCGCCAAGTTAAGGGCTCCGCCCGGGGCTGGGTCATGCCCGTGTGGTTGGTTACGGTGCTGGGCGTTGCTCGACATGGTCGCTGAGTCCATATGCCTGCTATAGCTTGGGCTCCGGCTTGGTCGAGGGGTTGAATGGATTCTATCCCGGCTGTAAGAATACGCATCCTGCTGTGCCAGAGCTGTCTGAAGAAGTTCTCTGACCCTTCATATTTCGATTACCGTCGGAGAGTCACCTTCCATTGGGAGAGCCGCCAAACAAGCCGACACAGCAATTAAATTCTCCAAAGGGTTAGAGAAGTGACCCGGTGGTATTGGTGTGTAGTGAGGCGGAGCAGTATTCACACGTGGCGGCTCCATGGCCCGTGGTTGAACCGGCGCCCCAGCCCCGGGTGTTGTGATCCGGTTTGTCTCCGGCGGGTTACTGGGACCAGCCCCGGGTGTGTGAAAAAGGTTCCTAGGATCATAAGTCAGAGGCAGGCGTGATTGAGCCTTCTGGTGCTCCTCCTCATGACCTCGTTTGACGCATTCAGATCCACAGAGAGCCGGAAAGTCTCCGCTTGAAGCTGCTGAGCACGTGCATCCAGAGTCGCCCGTTCTGCGGCCATCATGACATCTTCCACTGCTAAATTTTCCTTGGCTTGTGCTACCTCTCCGCGTAGTCGTGCTACTTCTGCGTCATGCTGAGCCTTATCCGCCGACTAAACCACAACAGTCAACAGGGTCGTCATCCTATCCATGAGGTCCATTAATACCTGAGCTGGTGGGCGCACGGGGTCTCCTGACCCGGCCGCTGCTGACCCGGTGGTTATGGCTGCCGCAGCCGTAGAATTCTGACCAGGTTGAGTGCCAGCCATGAAGACTCCGGCTCAATTTAGCGGCTCAGTGGGGTCCGGAATACTGCTGCCATCGGAACAGCCCCCAAGCCCGCCGTCTTGCAACTGATACAAAGAATCTGTTTCGCCTGCGGACGACTCACCATCAGAACAAACGGCCGTCTCACCACCGTCCACCGATCCTTCAGAAAATTCCCCTCCATGGATGCAACCCACGAAGGCACGCCTCATAGCGGGTTGAGCCCGGGCGGATCTAGCGCGCTGAGCCGTCTCGACGAGGTTGGTGCAGATGTCCGGCTCAGGGCCTGGCTCGCCGATCCGACCGATGAAGACGTGGATTCCGCCGAAGGGGACCCTATATCCGTACTCAATTGAGCCAGCGTCGGAGCCCCAGCCTTCGTCGTCGATGTAGAGCTTGCCGCGACGACTCTTGGTCATCCGGCCCACAGCGTATCCCTTGAGCCCTTCGAAGTTGCCCTTCAAGAACTCAAATCCACCATGCGCTGGCCCCACGGTGGGCGCCAACTATCATGGAATTGTCACGGCGGATGTCTTAGTGAAAGAACTTAGTCGTGGAGCCATCGCAACTAGAAAGCTTAAAGGGGTTAATCGGGACAAAGGACACGAAAGGTTTATACTGGTTCGGCCCCTTGCGGTGAAGGTAAATCCTAGTCCAGTTGATGTGGTATTGCTAGGTTTCGATGACCAAGGAGCGAAATACGCTAGCTTGGCTTCTCGATCTCTTGTTTCTTTCCCTAAGCCGCCCCCGGGTCGTCTCCTTATATACACGGGTTGACTCCTAGCGGCCTACAGAGTCCCGGCCGGCTCATATAACGTGTCCGGCTCGGTGACTTCCCTCACATGCCTTTCTTTACAAGCCTTTCTTACTTATGGCGGTTTACAATCATGGGCCTCAAGCCGCCTCTGGGCTTGGGCCTACTACAAGCCTTATACTAAACCATCGCCTTGTATATTCACTGAACTTTTAGTAACCAGCCATTAGGATTGACCCGGCCCCTTCTGGGCGGGTCATACCTGGTAGTTATATCCCCAACAAAATCCGACCGCGTTTGCATAAATTTCATCCGGTTTATTGAAAAATAGTTTGAAATGTACGCGGCTAGCATTGGATTTTGACCTCCCGCATCCATGTCCATGGATTGATCCCTGTCCGCGGACGAATGCGGGAAATTTCTTAAGGGTTGCTGTTGGAGATGCCTAACTCAACCGAATTTAAATGAGACGCCATTCTCCGCCACATAAAACACGAGGAAATACATCCAGACCACATGCACCACCAATAAGATCCCAGTTTCCCATCAAAACGAGGGGGAAAAAAGACCCCAGTTTTCTTGGAGTAGTGTCGACCATGTTTGCATCTAGAGAATTCATTGAACAGCATACATCTGCCAACCGGGTCTCACGTTTGACCCGATATCAGCACCCAAAGTTTTAGGAAAACCACAAATATTATGTCGGCTCAACCCACAAAACCCAGAAACACATGCAACTAGTACAATCACCGACCCAATGTCGAAGAGGTCCATATTTGCGCACCGAACATAAATACGAGCACGAGTGCCGAGTCTAGGACTTGAACTTTGGTGGGTTGGTTCCACCATAAGAAACATAACCATCTGATCTATGCATAGTTCACATAATTTAATAAATATTATTACAACTAAACATAATCAAATAAAATGGCATATGTATTTTTATTTTATTTTATTGAACATAGAACAGAGGAAGATGCTCATACATACGCACATACACTCATCCTTATGAATACATGCACGCACACCTTACCCCTATGAACACCTCTGAGAGACTAAGCCGACACATACATCTTCATAGTCGACGAGAACATCTCCTCTCACTGAACGCATATTGCCGGAAGACCTGAAATAAATCCAAAAAATGCGAGCACCAGTGTCAGGTTTAGGAATTGAACTCTTGTGGGTTGAGAATAGCACTGTCCTCCTAACCATCCAAGCACGAGTTGGTTCACATGTATTTTTAATTTTGATTCTTATGTTACTCCTTTTTTCTATCTATATAGGGCCTAATGTGTTTTTCGAGGCTAACTTTAATCAAATTTTAGAGCAATAATATATGACATATAACTTACATAAAGTATACTGTTAAATTCGTATGTGAAAGGAGATTCTGATGATATAATTTTCACATTATACATCTCATGTAATATTAATCTTGTCAACAGTCAAAAGTGATCTTGAAAACGCATTAGGTCCTATATAGATGGAAGGAGGAAGTATCAATTCAAACATTTATCAACCAATTCTCACGGCAACGCGCGCTGTATCCTCTAGTTTAATAACATATCTACATCATGTGCACTTTTAGGCTGGCCATAGTGAGAGTAAGCCTGGTCATAGTGGAAGTAACTTAGCGAGTAACATAGCGCACTCCAAGAATTTTTTTACTTATGTGGCAAGTAATTAATGAGAAGTAGTAACATAATATGTTACTGTGACATAGCGTTTCTCAATATAAGATGAGTCTACAAGCTAATAAATGAAGCTATCCATGACACTACTACTATGTTACTTTGCATTATAAAAGTAGTAACTTAGACTAGTGTCATATGCATGACACTAGTATAAGTTACTCCCCACTATGACCAGCCTAACATCACACTTTTCAAGATAATTTTGCTTATGTGGCACTTATTTAATGATGAGAGAGGTAATCGTGATAACTTAGCTAGTTACTGTAACATCACACATACCAAGACAATATGAGTCTATAGGCTAATAAATGAATCATAACATGACAACGCACATATGTTACTACCCACTATGGAGGTAGTAACATAGTCTAGTAAAATATGATGTTACTAGTCTAAGTTACTCCCCATTATGACTAGTCTTAACCGCAAACGTGCTATCTAACTCAACCAAACATTAAATGAGATAACATTCTCCGCCACATAAAACACGAGGAAATCCATCCAAACCACATGCACCACCAATAAGAACCCAGTTTCCCATCAAAAAGAGGAAAATAAGATCCCAGTTTTCTTGGAGTAGTGTCGACCACGTTTGCATCTAGAGAATTCATTCAGCAGCATACATCCGCCAACCGGGTCTCACGTCCGACCCGATATCACCACCCAAAGTTTTAGAGAAAAAACCCAGAAATATTCTGTCGGCTCAAGCCACCAAAACCACAAAACACGCAACTACAATCACCGACCCATTGTCCAAGGGATGCATATTTGCGCACCGACTTCCACCTACTCGATCCATTTCTCCAACGCGAATCCAACTTAACGGGCACGGCCCGCGTGGCGGATCCGAGAACCCGGCAGGATCGCGCGTGGTTTGGTGGCCGCTCACCCAACTGAAAGGCACCAGCCAACGCCGTTGCCTCCACAACTCCCACCAAGCCCTCCGCCAAACATCCTGCCTCTCCATAAACCCGGTCCCTAGACCCGCTCCCACTAACACCCGGCCCCGCGGCGCCACGACGCGTCTCCCGCCGAAGACCGGGTCCACTCTCCTTTCAGGTGGACGCGGCGCCGGCCGGGTTCCGGCCCCTTTCCCTTGGCGGAGACGCGGTGGTGCAGCTGCGACCTCCATTTTAGCGGGTGCGGCGACCTCCGCGATCTTTTCGTCGGATTCAAGCGAGCGCGAGTCTGCTGCCCTATACCACGTCAGGCGTTGTGGCTCGTACTCCGTCGGATCGGCTTCGAATTCATCCATCGATCAAGGTGCCTTTCTTGGTTCTTGGTTCTTCCCCCGTTCCTGTTTCTTTTTTCAGCAAGCAAGTGCCTAGATTTATTGTAAGGCGGAGAAATCTGGAATGAACTTGCGAGTGCCTGGATGCAATGTTTCATTCCATGTTCCAACCGGCTTCATGCTTCAATTCAAAATTTCACTTCCAAAGAACCAGAGCAATCTTTGTTGCTGAAGAGTCAGCGTTGCTCTCTGCCACAGCTCCATACCCTAATCCTCTTTCACTGGGGAACCCAGCTGATGAAATGATAGCACTAGCAATCCAGCTTGCTAGTTAGCGCACCCGCGTGAAATCGATATCTGAGAAACATCCGGCCGGTTTGAAATGGTGTGTGATGATAGTAACTCTTTTTGTTTTTGAGGGATGTGGGCTCCACTGGTCATACCATCCTTCGATGTTTGCAATTTTGTATCCTTCGATGTTTCAGATGCTTTCGGCACTGCAGACAAAGAAACTTAGGTACATGCCAGCATTGTTATTCACACTCTTCAATTGTTCATTTATGTTTCCAGAATGTCGAGCCTCGAGGAGCCACTTGGCCTTGGGGACCTGCCAAAGTTGAGTATTAATAGACTTGGAAGGTTCTGCCAAAGTGCCTGCAGATCAACAGCTGATGACCGCAGCACCGGCAAGTAAGTTTTCCTGTCATTCAACACCAAATGCTTCATCTCATACTTGCCATTTTATCCGGTGTTTTATTTTTCACATTTTTTTAACCAGTATCTCCAGATGTGAGCAACCATTCAGTAATAGTATCTTTTTTATCTGTACTGCTTTCAGTTACACGCCCAGCAACAGTGGCAACAACCAGACGCTCTTTCACAGCACTTCCCACTCATGGCATCTGCAAGGCCAGTATACCGACTCGTCCTGCAATGGAGCGGATATGGAGTTTAGAACTCTTCCACAAAAGGTAAGTTAAGTTGTGAAATTTCATAGTGGATGATGTATGCATTCAATTTTGCTTCCCTATTTTATGTCTGGTTGCACCTCCTCTAACAGAAGCAAGGACTCCTTAAAAAAACAGAAGCAAGGAAGTGACATCTACTCCCTCCGTTCCAAAATAGATGACTCAACTTTAGTATACCCAACTAGCTTTTGTCTATCTTACTGTTTGTTTAACCAACTTATCCCTAGTTTCGTGGCTATTTTTCCACAACAGATTACAAAATAAGCGCAGCGCAGCGCAACATAGTTCATCAACCGCAAACTAAGCCGCAAAGTCATAACTTTCTAGTACTGTTTGAACTCATGCAAGTTTCGGCTGAAAGCATAATAAAGAAGAATCATTACTACCCAGATGTTTTCCCCTTTGCTCAGTCGATGAATAACTGATTTTTCAGGTTTCGTGGGATCTCCCAAGGTTTGTGAAGGTGGTTGAGGTTGGACCACGAGATGGTCTGCAGAATGAGAAGAACATTGTACCGACATCAGTAAAGATTGAGCTGATACACAAGTTGGTGGCTTCTGGCCTGTCAGTAGTTGAAGCCACAAGTTTTGTTTCCCCAAGATGGGTGCCGCAGGTAATTTATGGTGTACCTAAACTAGATGAAGCTGCGTAACATGCACAGTAGTTAGCTTTTTGAAATATCTAAAACCTGCTGGTGGAAGGTACAGTAATATACCTTCTCTTATTCAACGAATTAAAGTATTTCCATGCAGGATTATGAGTTAATTGCTTGGTTACATTTTTTTCAGAAATTGTTCCATTTAACTTCCATTTTTCTCTTGTGAAGTTGTGCTAGCATGCATAATAGATAGACAGTTACAGACCAAAGATACGGCAAAACTAATGATAACTTTATTTTGGAAGTGCAGCTAGCTGATGCAAAGGATGTCCTTGAAGGTATCCAGCATGCGCCAGATGTGCGGTTTCCTGTGTTAACTCCTAACCTCAGAGTATGCCCATTTCTGTAGACTTTTGTGCATAGTTTTTTTTTACGCTTCAAATCCTTCTCAGAGCAGCCTCAAATCACTGCAAATGACATGCAAAAGAAGTTGCAATGCACTTGACATATTCTGTAGTGATGAAGCGATTTCATTTGCAGGGATTTGAGGCTGCTGTTGCAGCTGGTGCAAAAGAAGTTGCGGTTTTTGCATCCGCCTCTGAATCCTTCTCTAAGTCGAACATCAACTGCACCATCGAGGAAAGCCTTGCTCGGTACCGTGATGTTACTTCTGCTGCCAAGAAACATGGAATACGTATCCGCGGGTAAGCTGCCTAAGTCCAAAGCAAGTGTGAACGAATAGCTTGATTACTGAATCTGTTCTGAAGTCGTCCATCCTCTGATTGTGGTAGGTATGTTTCATGTGTGGTGGGCTGCCCCGTGGAAGGCGCTGTGCATCCATCAAAGGTAGCATATGTTGCCAAGGAACTCTACGACATGGGTTGCGCGGAGATTTCACTCGGTGACACGATTGGTGTCGGTACGCCAGGTACGTTATCGCATTCGCCGAGTACCACCATACTGTGATGCAGAACTGTCGATTTCTTGAGGCTTTTTGTTTGTTCAGATTTTGCACACTGTTAACATACATGGGCTGTTTTGTTTCAGGCAGGGTAGTTCCTATGCTGGAGGCGGTCATGGCTGTCGTTCCGGCAGACAAGCTGGCCGTTCACTTCCACGATACATATGGCCAAGCCCTTGCCAACATCCTAGTCTCTCTCCAGGTAATAATAATAACCGAGCTGAAAACAGCGAGTCGGTCAGCAAGCCTTGTTGTCCTGACTCGGTTTTCACAATGTTGCCATTGCCAGATGGGGATCGGCGTAGTGGACTCGTCTGTGTCGGGCCTTGGAGGGTGCCCATACGCGAAGGGCGCCACGGGCAACGTGGCGACGGAGGACGTGGTGTACATGCTTCACGGCCTGGGGATAGAGACCAACGTCGACCTCGGCAAGCTCATGGACGCTGGCGACTACATCTGCAAGCACCTGGACCGCCCGTCAGGCTCCAAGACTGCAACAGCTTTGTGCAGGCTAACGGCCTGATTGTCATACTGGAACTCCACAAGGGGTAGTACACGTCATTGCTGTCCGTCTAGCATATGCATTTACGCAAGCCATTTTGGTTGTTGTATACCGCATCAATTTACTCGGGTCAGGTGAAACTTATCATGAAACATTGATATGTACTCTCAATTTGTATCTCAGTTCTCATATGACCTTGAATAATCAGAGCCCTCTTCGTCATAACAGAAAGAAAGTTGTGACCTCACAGAGAAGTGTATGAAAATGGAAAATAATTAACCGAACTCTAATAAATTGCTAATTTTCGTATTGCATAGCTGAAAAACGTGCAATGCAACCACTTTGCCATAAATTTCAAGTGTGCCACTGGCAGCATTTTCATGTAGCAGATTTTACATGTATCGAAAAAGTGTACATCTAACCTATCGTCATGGTTACGCCAGTGAGCTCTTTGAGAGCAGCCAAGCATTGCTTCAAAAGTGCCTTTGCCTGTTCACTTTTTTCTGACTCGCAGAGTTGGATTAGTTCACCCTCAAACTTGGCCTCTCTTCTCTCTTCCAACGGGAAGTCTCTATACAATTTGATCAACTCAAGAAGGCACTCTGAAGCAGCAACATGAACCTGCGGGGAAAAAAACACAACTCGTAAGGACCAAAGTCCTTCCTGGACGATAAATAGTGATTGTGATAGCATGTGGGACTCGAGGCTCAATGCCAGTGAGGTCGGTATTAGAATCCCTCTGTTTCTAAATATAAGCCCTTTTAGCGATTTCAATATGAACTACATACGATGTATATAAACATATTTTAAAGTGTAGATTCACTCATTTTGCTCCGTATGTACTCCTTATTGGAATCTCTAAAAGGGCTTATATTTAGGAACGGAGGGAGTACCAAGCAATACTGAACTAACATAAAAATGAGTAAAGATGATGCAGTATCAGTTGGTGAGCATAGAAGATTACCTGAGCAATCTTAACTAAGCGTATGGAGTCTACTACTTTTGACGCCACTGAATGAAACATCTGAGTTTGGATACCCAGGGTAAAAGAAATTTGTCAGAACAACGAAGAAATGACCAAATATCGGATATGGTACCAAACAACTATGTGATGTACCTCCTGAACAAAATCATCTGTGCCTTCAGGCCACGCCGTGCTACCACCAGAATCCGAAAATTTGTAGCACAATTCTTTGATACACAAGAAGGATGACAATTTAACTGCTCATGAAAACCCAGATAAGTGTCACGGTGATAGTTTTCAAGTATCAATGCAGATCTATTTGTAAAACAGTTGCTCAGAATATATCACCGATCCTGCATACAAAACATACCTTGCCAACCCTCCTCGGGTGAAAGAGAGTTCAACAGAACCTCTAACATATTCTTCTTTTGGTGGATAATATCTTGTGGCAAAGCAATAGTGATGCTAGATGCAGCACAGTTGAGCACCTTGTGGAGAGAAACGGAGACACTTGCACTTTCATCTTGCTCTGCAGAAAAGAAGACCAATACATAAGTCAGTACGAGCATAAAAGGGTATCAATATTCGCATGCAGGGTGTTATAAACTTCCTCGTCAGGATCTCAATTTTCTTTGTTATGATATAAATTACCATACTGTGTTTATATGATACTCCCTCCATTCCTAAATATTTGTCTTTCTAGAGATTTCAACAAGTGACTACATACGGAGAAAAATGAGTGAATCTACACTCTAAAATATGTCTATATACATCCATATGTGGCAGTCCATTTGAAATCTCTAAAAAGACAAATATTTAGGAACAGAGGGGAGTAGAAAAAAATGGAGTATTAAAGGAATTTTTTAGCATGGGACCTAGTTCGAAAGAGCCCAAATAACGACTGACCAGCAGCAGCAGATGTACTTAGTGAAGATGAACTCCTTGTTGTCTTAAAAATGACAGACTGATTAGAAACCTCATACAACATAGGGAAAACACTATTGAAGAATCCTGGATCTTTGAATGCAGTGATCACCTGAAAAGAAAGAAGCAAATAAAAACCAAGTAAATGGTACTGATTCTAAATTATATACATATAATGCCAAAAATCGATGGACTGCTGATCATAAACAAAATTGTGGTATTAAATTCCCATGGAGCAGATTTATTAGAGATGCTTGTCTATGCAAACTAATAAGTGGCAACATTATCAACAATACCATCATTCCAATTTAGATGCCTCCACAGCATATCTCGAGAAACAGATCTTTTTTGCAGTCTTTTCAGGAAACTTTTCTTCTCCTATTCAGTTAATACACCGGAAGGAAAAGCCCTGAGGTAATTTAGTTATATCATGCTTCAAGTTTACATCATAATTTTTTTGAGTATGTGGTTATGCTGACAATTGTGTAACAGACAAGAATCTTTGTTCTTGAACATAAGGAACATCAGCCAATTATGACAAGTTTTTACATTCATATAGAAATGAAGGAATGGAAAAGAGAATTACTTGTTGTAAACACGAGAAAGCTGCTTCACGGTACAATTTCGGCTTCCTACTGCATGCAGCACAAACAGCATTCAGAATAACACTAGGCATAGTGGGTTCATCTGCGGTTATAGCAGCGTGGCAGCACAAACACAGTGAAGCTAGTGCATCCAGAACAGCATCTTTTCCCTGGAAGGATGATAAGGACAGATATTACCATACGAATTTTATTTAACAAAACAAAGGAGATTATGGTACATAACTTTAGTTACATGGGATGGCAGTTTCAAAATTTCTCTCGCTCACTGAATTTTATTCATCCTCACCACTCTCAGAGCATCTTCAATAGATGATGCAAATTTGGAGATGTAAAACTAGGTGTTGTATAATTTACTTCACCAAAAAGTGCATTTTACATCTCCAAAAAAGAGGCAACTCCAACAGATGATATAGGTGATGTGTAATTGATGATGTAAACTGAACCTACTGTTGAAATTGAACCTACTGTCAAAACTGAACCTACTGTCGAAACTGAACCACCGATCAAATGGCCGATGCTCTCGCGCGCCGCCAGCTGCCGAGCAAATCGAGCTGCCGCTGCCGCTCCTCCTCTGCCCCAGCCACTCTTCCTCATCTCCTCCTCCATGGACGCCGCCTGCCAGGTCGTGGCCCGGGACGGCGTCGAGGCGGAGCAGCACGGTCATGAGCGCCTTTTAGAAGCGCGCGCGACCGCCACGCGCGTCCGGCAGCCTCCTCTGCTCCTGCGCGGCCGATGGCCGGATTCGGGC